>NC_063202.1:26072558-26372558 GCF_017589495.1 Alosa alosa
ATAACTTAATAAATAAATGAAGCACAAATAACCTAAAAAGCACAAAAAGTAATTATATAGTCTTCACTTTGTTGCAAAAGTGGTTTATCAAATCCTGAAAATAAGAAAAGGAAATTAGGATTTAACACTTCAAAATGCACAAATTTACTTTGACAGTTAATTATTTACCCGTAATCTCTCCATATGGATAATTGCTACATCGTCCACCTTCGCCAAGTTGAAGTCATCTTTAGTTTCTTCACTTAGCAAAAGTGTCTGTAAAAAAAATATGATATGGGACATGTTCTTTGACAGGTTTGGTAAGCCTACTCTTACTGGGTAAAAAGGCATGTTACCTCTCCTTGTGAAGTTGTGATAACTGCTACATTGCTGGGAAGAACTTTGCCAATTGACAAATCATCGCTGATTGATCGTGCAATAGACCTGGTAATACAGTAGGAACTCTTATATTGCAGTCATATCCAAAATGAGGTGTGTTTTCATGTGAAAAAGTATTGAGGCTTTACCTGATGGCTTTGGGCCGAGACTGGTCACTGAGATTGGCAAAACGGGACTGAGTTCTTTTTGCACTTGCAGTGGTAGCACACCTTGATGGAGAATAATAAAGTTAAACCAGCAAATTGTGGATGGCATGTCCACTCTACCTGTTATACATCCTGCTTCACCGGGTCACTTAGAAATGTCCTCATTTTTAAAAGAAAGCGCTGTTTTTTTTTCAATGACAATAACATAAAAGTAGACTGTATTTCTAATTAATTTAATGTGGTAAATGAATCTACATGTACAGAGGCCCGTTTCCAGCAACCATCACTCCTGTGTTCTAATGGTACATCGTGTTAGCTAATCATGTTAAAAGGCTAATTGATGATTAGAAAAGCCTTGTGCAATTATGTTAGCACAGCTGAAAACTGTTGTGCTGATTAGAGAAGCTACACAACTGGCCTTCCTTTTAGCTAGTTGAGTATCTGGAGCACCACAAATGAAGGCTATTCCATGTGTGAAATTGCCAAGAAACGGACGATTCCCTACAAGGGTCTGTACTATTTATCCTCTTCAGAGAACAGCACAAACAGGCTCTAACCAGAATAGAAAGAGAAGTGGGAGGCCCCGTGCTCAACTAAGCAAAAGGACAAGTACATTAGTCTCTCGTTTCAGAAAGACGCCTCACAACTGGCAGCTTTGTTAAATGGTACCCACAAAACGGCAGTCTCAACATCCACAGTGAAGAGGCAACTCTGGGATGCTGGCCTTCTAAAAAGCGATATCCGACACCAATGAAAGGAAAAGATTAAGATGGACAAAAGAACAGACATTGGGGGGAAAACAAAAAAGTGTGTTCTGACAAATCTAAGTTTGCGGTGTTTGGATCACAGAGAAGAACATGCGAGAGACGCAGAACAAGTGAAGATGCTGGAGGAGTGCCTGACGCCATCTGTCAAGCATGGTGGAGGTAATGTGATGGTCTGGGGCTGCTTTGGTGCGGACTTTCCCAGAGAGAATGCTACATTATACATAATCTCCATTTTGCACCATGCCAGACAGCGCTTGATTGGAACCAATTTCCTCCTACAACAGGACAATTACCCAAAGCACACCTCCAAACTATGCAAGAACTATTTAGAGAAGAAGCAGTCAGCTGGTCTGTAATGGAGTGGGAGCAGCTTAACCGTATGGTACGCAAGTGCCCAGCAAGCCAATCCAATTTGTGGGAGGTGCTTCAGGAAGCATGGGGTGAAATGTTTTCAGATTACCTCAAATTGACAGCTAGAATGCCAAAAGGAGAATTGACTGAAGGACAATTATTATTTCAAATAAAAATCCTTTTCTAACCTTGTCAATGTCTTGACTATATTTCCCTCTTCATTTTGCAACTTAGTTTTTTTGTTTTATGAATAAAAGTGAGAGTTTTCATGGAAAACATGAAATTGTCTGTGTGACCACAAACTTTTGAACAGTGGTGTATACACAATGCACATACAGTTGCTTGCACAATCACTATGTATTGTATCTTCTGTACAAAGTGTGTGATGCATCTATTTATTAATATAAATAATAATTTAATTATCTGTATATTGTCTGTTGTATTTTGTCCATTTATTCTCCATTTATTCTCTGCATTGCTGGTGTGACCAGTATTAGCTCACTTGGCCAAATAAATCAGATTCTGATTGGAATTAGGAATAGCAGGCTAGAATAGCCTACCTCAGAGGTCTTCCATCGCTGACATCCATAGACCTGGTCGTGCCCCTCCTTTTCTGCAATTCAACAACAAAAATAATGTTTTAACCTACAGTAAGCCCTAGATGATGTGAAACACAGCCAAAGATGACACAAACCTCGGGTCCACCTGTTGCCCTTTTGTTTTGTGTGGTTTTCAGTGTGGCTGCTTCACTCATAGCTGCAATATACGGAGCAATTAATAATGTTAAATACAGCTAATAGAGGGTTACAATCTAAGGCAGCAAACTTTAAATATACTTGCCTTTTTTGGAAGGTTTTCTAGTGAGAGGTTTAAGTATCTCAGGAGACTGTGCCTGGAATTGAAATGTGAGCATTTTTACCTTCATCGCCAGATGGCAGCACATAGTCAATATTAATTTAACACCTACCCCGACAGCAATTGTGACCTCTCCAACAGGATCGTCGTCAGCTGAAACGTATAAAGTATAAACAACTTAACATAAAAATGCTTACAAAAACAGTAATTTTACAAAAACGCTTGCATTATCAAAACATTATTTATGGACTCCATACCTAATACGTCCTTCAGTAATGTATTCAAAAGAGACTGTGGCGACTTCATGATTAAAACTTTAAATGCCCGGTCGACAGTGGCCAACAACTGCTGCAGATTTGATTCCATTTCATTCAGCCGAGCTTGTGCTATTGGGAAAGAAGGGCAACATGAAGTAAGGCAGTCTTTTCAGACAAGTTAATGTAATGTAATGGCCTAATAGCTTCTTCCCCCCTTTTTAAACTTCTTAAGACACACCTTCCTTTTCAAATTGCTGAATAAATAACTCCTTTTTCCTTTGAAGCATCATACTTCTTTGCTCTCTGCTTGGCTGACCTTCTTCTTGGCCATCCGAACTCTGGCTACCTTTTCGCGTTCGTCTCTGAGGCATAGTCTCGCCGTGGCACATGACAATTTTCTACTTTGGTAGTGACGCACACATGCGGCTGCTTAGAGATTTATACAGCAAATCATCCCTGTTGGTGCATATAATGGACTGCAGGTGTGCGGCGTGATAATCAATTAGGCCTAATCAACTTTAAGTGATGTGTCATGGACCCAAAAGATATGTTAGGCCGACTGAACAATATCCTACCATTTTGAAATGTAGCCATGGCCTGATTGTTCTTTTCTCGTACAACTTCCACTTTACTAGGCCTACATCTTAAAGAGAAATAGGCTTTTTTAAGGCGACTTTGTACCCCTATTTGATAGCGTTTCTTGGTGACTTTTTATTTTTATTTTAGGCGAGCTTTTACAACACATTGAACACCACAAAACGTTAACCTGTCTGACATCCAATCAGTGTAGTGTAGTCGGTGGTCTCCCAGCTCCATAAAATATTCCCCTCTAAAAACCTCTCAGATGGTTTCATGAAATCTCACTGAAAATCAAATGTGAGTGAAAGGTCCAAGAACAACTTTTTTCTTTCCTCATATAAACTACTCCAATCTCATTTTATGAGATTACGGAATACATGCCCTATAATAATGTTTTTTTGTAAAATTAAGTAACATATTTTGAATAGGCCTACTTTGGATTACATGAACGTTGTATTATCTTTTATTAGCAGTGGATGAAACCGTTATGTGAGGTTATACTCAACTGCCCTAATGTGGGACAGCTAAGCTCCAGTGGGTGTGACTCTTCCTTAAACTAATGAATATCAGTGAAACTATGGGAAAACCAAAGCTGTAGAGTCCTGTTATCAAAATTGGATGTGGATTTAATGTGTCGCTCTCATATTGTAGCTAATATAGTCTACTACAGAAGTCCAAAAAGCACAAAATGTCCCAAAGTTTGTATGACTTATAGTGTCAACAACAACCCACAATCGGCTTTACAGTAAGGATGGATTGATATACAGTATATATGTACCGTATATGTGCCATGAAACAGTGTTAAAGAAGAACAGAGATGTTTTGTCTGCACATAAACTAAAGGGCTACCACATCCCAAACAAAGTAGTTTAAATAAATAAATTCAACAGTGCATGGAGTTACAAGCCTTTTTGCAGAACACTGTCAAGAAACGAGAACCTATAATGCCCCTTAAACATGCTGGCTGGATATAGGCCTATTGGCCTACAACAAAACATATTTTACGTTCTACATTCCCTGAGAGGTTTTTCATTTTGATCATCAACATAAACAGAGGGAAAGCTAAAGGAGCCACCAGAGATACATAGGCTATATGGTGTCATGTGGTTAAAAAAAGATGTTAATTTCAGTTTGAAAAGGCATGGCGTATCAATTGTAACTGTATTTTGAATACAACCCACTTAAATAGTAACTCTGTTTAAATACAGTTACTCATATTGTAAATACATAATCCAGAATACATAGCCTAGCCTACATTAGGAATCTAAGAGAGGTTGCATAAATAGCAACCAGGATATACACAAAAGTACAATGTGAAGTAGGCTACTATTTCTAAAATTGAACTAAAGAAATGTGAACTGTTGAAACCTCAAATTAGTTATTACCATTATAAGAAGAAATTCAATCAAAGGCATATATGACAGCTTGAATTTATTCATTGTACAAAACAAATTGAAGACTCTCTGGCAAAAAGGTGACATTTAAAAATAAATAAATGTTTAACAGTCTTGGTAGTTGAATGAGAAATGAAAGTATATTAATATCAACATAGGCAAGTCAGCAGCAAATCTTCAGTATTATATACAGTGTCCAATGTTGCCTCAAACACAAAGTTAATAACAATGACAGAAGGTTATAGAAACAGAAGGATGTAGTATTCCTTCCTATTAAGGTGTGCGTTACTGCAATGGTTAAAAGTATTCATGCAAATAAATAAATCCAACTAATTATATGCACATTTACATTCCACCCTTATGTAAACAAAACTGACACCCTAAAGTTAACAAATGACTGCAAATCCCTAAATTGAAGGCACATCTATCAGAAAGAATGTAAAAAAAGCTGACAAAAGCACAAATGTTATACTTTGGCACTGAAATTGTCCAGAGATTTGTTTCTTGTATTAATTATCACTAGAATTCATCAACTTGTGCACACCTTCATGTCCCTGGTTAGTTAAAAAAGCTCTTTATTTCTGCATGTAAAATCAAATTGTACCAGCTACAATTCACTCACAAAATAGAAAGAAAAAAGGCAGTCAATATAAACATTGTTTTCAGACAGTAGAGGTAACAGGAAGCCGTTTCTGCCCTACTATTAATGTCATAGTTGCGGCAGAATGTTCATAACAAATGTAAAAGTAGATGGTAGTGGATAGTAGTGTCAACCTCAACACAAGACTTACTTCACCCAATGGAGTGACTGTACCAAATTATTCCCTCTGCAAACTATACACTAATACTTTGAATGAATACATTAGAACTTCCAAACATTAGTAGCCTATGATAAAAAGCATGGCTGAATGTATACAATAGAAGGAACTGTTAATTCATTGTAAATTCCATTGGACAGACCTTTGAGCTCACCCAATGAGAATCACAATCCCTCCCCCCTACAGTACCCAACAGAAATGTACTCAATTTTTGTGCAAATCAACAGCAACATTAGCCCAAACTTTTCTCTTTTGCCACAGCAAAACTGATATCGAAACTCCTTTATTTCAGAACAGCCAAAACAGGCAGATGTTCCCAACAGTTCTGAGAGAAAAGATCAAGGGGTCAAACTTTAGTTTGGTCCTCAAAATGGGAGTTTAACGAAGCAAAGTAAAAAAAAAAAGGAAAACTGGCCTGATGACCAAATGAGAAGAGACAAACAAAAACTTAATTTAGACACAAAACAATGACTGATAAAGATTATGTATCATTACGCATCATGTATCCCATGCTCCTTTAACATAAAAAAAAAGCAGGCAAGATATAGTCATAAATGTATCCCACCCAGTCACCCCGACAACTCACCCTAACCTTCATGGCCTCACAAAGGCACAAACACCCGAAACATGCTGACCAGTCTTCAACATCTTACGGAAAAAAAAATCAAAACTTGAAGGGGGACACATTTTGAGATTTCAACACA
This sequence comes from Alosa alosa, assembly GCF_017589495.1. Lineage (NCBI taxonomy): Eukaryota > Metazoa > Chordata > Actinopteri > Clupeiformes > Clupeidae > Alosa > Alosa alosa. The sequence continues at coordinate 26,078,808 of NC_063202.1, forward strand.
AAAGCTGTTACTGGCCTGATGGTGCTAGACAACAGGTCTCTCTTTGTGTGTGTGTGTGTCAGAGAGAGAGAGAGAGAGAGAGTGAGTGTGTGTGTGTGTGTGTGTGTTAAGAGTTCATCCTCTTGGCACTTCCAATGTGCCATATTCTTTCAAGAACTTGATGTGGAAGTCACGTAGATTATCCAACAACACATTTAACTTGTCTTTAGGTGGGAGAATAGTCATTCTGAAAAGACAAATACACAAATGATTAGGTTATTATGGTTGGCTAGGATAATGAAAGATACTTGCCAACAACCCCCAATACAGTCCAATAGTTCAATATATTGCAGTGTTTGGCTTCCATCACACAATATCTGTGTCTGCATGATGCTGCCAAAGGTTTGGCATGTCCCAGATTACCTGAAGTGGTAGGTGCCATCCCTCTGCCCAAAGCCACTCCCAGGGACCAGGCAGATTCCAGTCTCCTCCAGGAGTCTCAAGCAGTACAGCATGTCAGGCTGCATTCCCAGGGCCTGGAACAGAGAAGTGTACTGCACAATCACAACACTACACAAATCAAAGCGACACATTTATTTCTGGAACTGTGGCATTTCAAACATGGTTCACCACCAGAGGGATGAATTTCAATAACAGAAAAAAAAACTTAATTATATTCCAAATGCTCCACCTTCTATGACTCATTTACAAGTTCAAGTTCAAGTTCAAAACTGTCCCTGCCGGTTTTCACACTAGTCTAGTGCAAGTACATAAACAACAAATAGTTCACAATTAGAAGCCTGGACACCTGTACAGTCCACTGCTCTCAGTGCCACAGGCCCATGTGATCAGAACAAATGACAGTCCAGGGTACTTTTTCTACTGGATGGTATGCGCAAGGGGAAAGTCGTCTCATGATCCATTCTATGGATAGGCTCTCGCATGGAAAAAATCCTCTGTTGACCTTCCTGACAACAGCTGAAGAGGCTGTTCACATCAGGAACTAACCTGACTGGTCTACTTTGAAATCATGACACACGAGTATAAAGGGGTGGGGGCTCAGAAATGTGTTGGGGGGAATGCGAGAAGTTACACTCCACCATAGAGTTTGGAGGTTTGGCCTGGTTCCAGTAAACCAAAAAGAACACAATGGACAGCTGTGTCCCCAGGTATTAAATCTATGTATGATGGACATACACAAGGCTGAAACAAACCTGCATGAGTGCAACATATGCAATATGTGATATGCCCCCAATGCAATTTGAAGAATGTATGAAGGCAGTTTGTGCCCTTAAATGTTAACACTGGTAATGAACAGACTGGTTTAGGTATGAATTCAATTAACATCAACTTCTCAAGTTTACTTCATACCACATAACTCTCTGCAATCAGATTTTTCCAACCAGTTTGTTCATTCTGCAACCAATAATCAAAATCTGTTTACCCATGTGCACTTTTTGATAGCCAGGGTATTGTGGCCATTTAGTTTCACATGACACCACTGGTCCTTACAGTGCACAGCATTTTTGCACACTTTAAATCTTTAGCATCAATTTGATTGGTTTTGCAGCTTTTATATAACCAGTACAACCTGTTGTTCTGGAATTGGGGAACAGGTTTAATGCCAAGATTTTTTACCCATAAGCTGGTTCGGTTGGAGTTTGGCTAATCAACAAAGACATGTGTTTACTGTGATTACTTTACGCTGACTGCAGCTCAGACAGTTGGCTCTCTAGATTTTTGAGCACCATGAAATAACATTTGATCTCAACAGTCATGTTCATATTCCCTGGGACGAAGCAGCTAGCACAGAATCAGCCATTGAAAGGAAAAGGAATGGTAACCAATCATTCTTTACATATATATTGTATTTATATATTGAAAGTATACAGTACATATATGGAAAGTTTATACATTTCCATATAATACAGTATATGGTCTATATAATACTTTCATGATGATATAATAATAATTGAACAACCCTACTTGAACGTCCCAGAGGTGCGTTCAAATTTGCACACATAGGCAAACGCTCTTCATATTTGCCTTGAGTTCTCCGTGAAGATACAGGGGAGCAGGACAAAGTTAACAGCAAAGCTACACCAGGCACGTAACTGAAGCATTCCCTTCGCGACGCGTAAAATCCATTTTAGATTAATGGTCTATTTTTTTCGAACGTACGCTCCGCTATCACGTCTGGTGTTGCAACTTCCATTGATTATAGTGGCAGCTAATTGTTGCAGCAGACGCAACACGAACGGAACGCTTCAGTTAATGGAATGTTTACACCATTCTTTTTCAAATTGAACTGTTCAGAGTAAACACGACCGCCACAAGCATTCGCCACAAAAAATTGAACGCACCTCTGGACACATACAATAGCACTGATACAGGTCACATGCTATGCTTGTGAGAGTAGAACCACAGGGCTTATGGGTACACTGACCTTGGCCTGTTCCACTGCTTTGGGTGGGATGAAGAGTTGTGGGAAGGCATACATGGCACCCTGGACAGGATTGCACTGAATGCCTGGGACCGAGTTCAGAATCTCCTCCGTTAACTTGGCTTTCTCTGCCAAAGCACCCAGCACAGCTGTCTTTTCCTGAGTGATCACAGATAGGCAAACAAAGCTTTGTAAAAAGAATTCCAACAAGCTGTTTTAATTTAAATTCAACTATGAAGTGTAAACGTAACAGTGTAAGTAACAGTGTAAACAGGCAGACCAAAATAAATAACTTCATAATGGTGATCGTGTTTTTACCTATAAATAAATAATGCCTCATGGAAAGGTCTCCAACCATAAATGAACAACAGCTGGTCATTTGATACACAAAGAGAATTATATCTGTATAGCTGTAAATCTTGTGTCACAGATAACACAATCAACATCTACTCACTGGTGTACTTGCTCATTTCCAAAAACAATGTATTTTTAGTTTAATTAATCAAAAGTAACTCGAAATTTGAGCTGCCAGTTTGCCCTCCAGTGCGACACTGACCTGTTGAAAGCAGCTGAAAGAGGGCTCATCTGGCCGGGGAGGGTTGACGATGACGTCCATGGCTGCCTGGCCAGACACAGGAGGACACAGTTGCACCGAGCGCAGCTTCACCAGCTGGGCCTTCACCTCCGGCTCCAAATTCAGGACCTCCATGTAACCTCCTCGGAAACCGCACCTGCAACAGGACGTGAGAGGAGACCTTCAAGGCGCTGCTCAAGTAGCAACAGTAATTTAACCTTCAGCTAAAGTGAGAAATTAACAGCTTATGCCTGATGCAGGTTTGACCTCTTCATACACTGGCAACAATTAGCTGCCAAGAAGCATGCTTATTCACATCTACATGATCAGAAGGATTTTGGGTGCAGTTTGAGGAAGTAAACCAGGAAGTAGGAGCAGAGGGACAAGCATATTTATACAGGAAGTCCAACTGGATTTCATTTCAATATCAGACTTCCTTTAACAAAAACAAAACTAATACAAAAAACACTCTTAAAGTGTCTACTTTTGAGATTATTCAAAATATAGACATTAGTGATTATTACTCTGTAAATGTAATGAGGTAACAATTTTTTCCTTGAGTTAGATGATACATAGCGCAGTAATAAAGTTGCCTTCTGTATTTCACACCCAGCAAGTGAAGTGTGTGAATCCCTGAGCATATTTGCAGAGGGCATCAGACATTTCAGTGACATCACCGGAATGTCTCAAGGATCAAATTCAGAAATGTGAGCTGGGTATGGATGGGTGGCTAGTGTTGCAGGGATGTGCTGGTCAGTACATAAGGTGAAACTACATAGCACTTACTCTCCTGTGTAACCTTTGGAGGTGGAGTGGAAGGAGGCCAGCTCGACGCTGTTAAAGTACTCTGGCCCCATCTCGTACAGGACCTTCTTGAACGAGTGAAATTCGCAGCCCGGAGCATACACGTTGTCTTGATATACCTAGCGACAAAAAAAAACAAAACTTAATTGCAATTTCAATTTAGAACAGAGCAGAACTTTTACTGACTTGAGGAACTTAGTGTTCAACACAGTCAGTGTGCAGGTTTGAAGTCTTTGTTAAAAAAAGTCTTCATTAAACCTAGAAGTGCGGTGTACTATTTCTTTAAATAAAAAAAAAAACAACAAAAAAAAAACAATAAAAAAAAAAACACCTTTCTTTGAAACTAATGTTATTCAGTGGGTAGATGGTATTGTGTAAAACAATTACCTCATCCGACATGACAAAAAGATTTTCTTCATAGGCAAAATGGAGCACTTCCTCAATGCACTTTCTGCTCTGGACCTGACCTGGTGATGTTGGTTTGGTGAGAAAAGCAGCAAGGTGAGAAAGTGTGGGGGAGGAAAATGACTGTGTGTGAGTGGGAGAGATCAAGCCAGAGCACAAATGATCCAACTCAGAAGGAAATCTGAGACAGCTGTAACTTTCCACATGCACTGACACAGAAAAATGTCTAACATAAGGGTACAGGAAATCCCAAACCCATCTCTGTGGTGCTGCAACATGATCAGTACACAGATCTCTGTACAGTCAGTACAGTAGGCATAAGAACACAGAACACATTAGAACATCCAGCTCTAAAATTAACTGCAGGGTCTTTTCCACATGATGTAACTCTGTGCAAGTTGCCCACTGATAAAATTATTTTACATCAAATTTTAGACTCAAGTTGACTATGCTAAATGTAAAGCAGTCTGTGTGTGCATTCTTACATTTAGAGTAAATACATGAGAATGATTCAAACTGACACTTGTGCTCCTTGATTAATACTCCGGCAGCAAGAGCTGATCGTTTTCTTGATCAGCTCATGAGATTCTTTAATCAGATCTAAAGTGTTTTTACAGAGACAATCCATGTTTGGCCGGTATAAAAAAAAAAAAAAAAAAAAAAAAACATCTAACAGGGAGAATCTCTCAGTCTCATATAGGTACCAGAAATGCTAATTACGGCCTTCTAACTGCTAGATGTAAAGACGACTAGACAACTTCGATTCTAGACAACTTCAGTGGGTGACTGTATGGTTTGAAGAACTCTACATACTAGGTGAATGCAAGTACTGTACATTTGTATGTGCAACTTCTGTGTTTTTTACATTCAGCCAGAGAGCTACAGCTGAGCTTAATAAAGCACTGCTGTGTCATAAATAAGGTCTTAGACATTATTAGGATGATCTGTACTCATCACTACTTTTAGAAACATACCGGTGGGGTTCCCAGGGTTGATAATGCAGATGACCCTTGGCTGGCAGTGCTTCTTGGCTGCCTGGTAGGCCCGGTGAAGCTCATTAATATCCAGGGCCCAACTGTTGTCCTCGTCTAAGTAGTAACTGATCTGCACGGCCTCCATCTCGGCGATAGCTGCAGAATACAGGGGGTACTGGGGGATTGGGATCATCACACCGGTGCGTGAGGCTCCTTGGCCCGACACCAACATCCTTAGAATACTCTGGAAACAAACACAGCATACCAGGCCATTAAGAGACTGCACACACACACACATCACATGACAACTGAGATGTACAAACACATTGAAAAGATGGCCATCATCCAATACAATAACTTTCCAAATGTGCCTAACAAACACATTTCAGGTATTTCTGATAAAAACAAAGACACTGCTATACTATCAATACTCTGACAACCGAATTATGCCACTTATGATGTAGATGATATAGATGAAAACACAAATAACATGTCAGGAAACTCGATTCACTCGTGGCCACTCACCACGATGCCATCACTGGCTCCAGTGGTGAGGAAAATGTTTTCAGAGTCAGCCGGCACACCATGGTCCCTCTGTTCAATGTAGGCGGCAATGTCCCGCCTGATGCAGTCCACTCCCTGACTTGCAGAGTAGGACCCTTAAACACAGAACATGGGATTAACACTGAGCACAGTTACTACAATTTGTACAGTCCGTAATATTTAGCTAGATAGCAATGTATAGCTATATATTGCAATATGCTGTGCAATGTCAGCCTAATGTATGCAATAGTTTGTTTTTCTTAACCTTCAGACATTCATATAGAAGTATTGATGTTTTTGTGTATTTTATATGACCTTCTCTGAGACACAGCCTCTTTTGAGAACAGTGGATTGTTGGTTAGTCAGGTTATCCAGGAATTAGAAATGAACCTCAGAACATCATGGACTATACTGAACACACTGCCTTATAAGCAAACATACCAAGACTAGTCCCGCCACACCCTTGCAAGATGCGGTGTGCCCTTGCTTTGGCATCCTCTGGTAAACTGGGACTATCCATCAGCTCGGGGAATGTACAGAGAGCCACAACCTAAAGACACACATCAATTATAACAAAGACAAAAATATATACCCAACTTTGATCTTTTTGACTTTGTCTTACTTGAGCAACTGGAAACAGTGAAATTACTCTGTAATAATCAGAGTATGAAGTAAAGAAATGACCTGACCATCATGGAACATTCTGGGATCTCTGGGCTTTCTGATCAGCATATATATGATCAGTGAGTATAGCATGCTCATCCTCTAGAGTCTTTCTAACCTAAAATAGCAGTTTATCTTGTGCACGTTCAAATGTGTGAAATGGTGCACTGGGTGTGGCAACAAAAGGCAAAATGGAAACACAAAAGCTGCTCATGTAAACGTGCCAAAACTGGCTACCAATGTCATGCTCCAGCAGATCCCAAGTATCTTGGATCAAGGCAGGGAGGAATAATGCTGACAGTGCTCAGCTTTGGCCAAGCCACCGTAATAACAAGTTCTTGCTAAGGCCTCTATGACAAGCTGAAGAACCCACATTACTTTCAGTAGAGAGCACAGGACTCAAGTTAGCGTGCAACAATATCTCCAGCAAGATTATTTACCCTCCATCTACTGTAGCTGGAAAAGTAGAAGAGATATCAAATACTTTTGTTCTGATAACACTGGCTACATAATAACGTTATGCAATATGTACCCAATACAACAATACATCTTTCAAATTGTGCCCTAAATGATATGCTGAACAGTAATACTTCAGTCAGTACAAAAGCAAATAAGAGGAAGAAGTTAGATAGAAACTTGGGTCATGGTTATAGCCTGCAGGTAAACAGGGATATGGATTATGAGGATGTAAACTATCCAGTCATTGAGTCCTTTTTGTTCTGTATATAATGAACAAATGAAATGCTCCCAGGGTTTGTGCCCATGGCAATGTGGACACAAACACTAGATCATAATGAGTCCTCCTCCCCTGGAATTTCCACTGTCCCCTGAACTGTGCCAAATAACCAACAACAGCGAAACCCATTCAGCAAAGTCACAAAGCACCATCCAAAGTTGGCTGTGATTACAGAGGGAGAAGCCCTTTTCAAATATCATGGACACACTCTACAGCGAAGTTTGGTGTGTGCCTTACGTTTGCAAGGGAATAAATGCTAACTGACACTTAGTGGAGTGACCTTGTCTGATCCTTGAGCTTATGACCATCCTCTAGAGTTTCTCACTATGTGCACATTGTAAATAAAACATGCAAAAAAAACACACATGCTGCCAGATTGATTAGAAGCCAAATAACTGGACAGTGGCTGAATTCCAAATAGTATTCACTCTATTCACTGAGCCAGGAAACTGCTGCAATAGGCCAGATATGAGGCTGTTTATTTCTAGTAGTTAATGGTGACTGAATTCTTTGACAAATCAGGAAATTGTCAATGTTTACACTCCTTGTACAATTCCTTTATGACTTTCACTTACCTGACGAAGAAAGGTAATTGGCTGCTGTCCCATGGCATGAGCATCTCCAATGTTTGCCTTAATCACCTCAGTGAAAGGTTGCTTTCCACCCTGTGGAGCAATATCTGGTAAATATAACAGTAATATCACAGTATCTTATATGCAGTTATTAATAGCCTTCATTTCATACCCAATTCATTTTGATATGATAACCCTGGACATATTGAAGTGGACAATATACATATAAGGGCAAAAAATTACCACCTAATGGTCACTACTTTTTTACACATTTATGGGAAAACAGTGTTAGCCTACTGAGAATTTGGCGGTCAATGTGCCCTTTCAAAAAAGCTTTGTCCCAGGAAACAGGCATTATTATAGTATTTTTTGGTACTTGAACTATAAATGAGGCTGCAATGGAAAGCAACGTAAACTCTTCAGTTCCATGTCCATTACTTCAATTCAATGCATAACTGAACACTAGCATAAAACCTTACACAAACGCTTGTGTGCAGACATAAGTCAGAAAATGTACCAGTGGTCAAAACGTGTTCAGTGGACACTTTGCCCTTGCCTGCCTAGTTCAAATTGCCATAGTAGCCTACACACTTGATCAGTAGCCTACATGCCAGCTGCCTGACATTATTCTGACGAATAAACGTTGTGACTGGTTCGACAACATAGCATTCTTTATGGCATTGTCTAAACCAGCGCGCAAGGCACTTGATCACCAAAGTCACACAACAAACGGAAACATAGGTTTGGCGGCGCGCGGGTTTACTTCACACTCATTATTTGAGGATGCGACGTCGGGGACATGATGCAACACCAATGAGGTTATATGGCCAAGATAACGCCGCCAACAATAAACTTTCAGTAGCCAACATCTGGATAAAAAACTGTTAATAAAACACCACTGCAACAAAATACATTGGATGGTAATATAGATGTCTCTATCCAGACTGTAACGTTAATTATAAAACGAAATGAGCCTACCTCACGTAAGCACTTCTCGATTTCCTCAGCCTTCATGACAATCGGCCCCCTCACGGCGTACTCCACGGCTTTCACCTGCGGATTCAGAGTCTCCATCGTCAGGGTCTTCTCTCGAATTTTGCTTGTTGCGGGTACGGTAGCCTCTGCTGTGCTATACCGCTTCAGTCCATAGGATTCCATGGGCCCTTGAGTCTTGAATCTCACAGACTCTTTACGGATTGTTTGAGACTTTGGTCGCATCACCAAAGCACGATACTGCTCCACCGCTCCTGCTATCAAGGACCGATTCGCTGAAGACGGTAACCGATGCATTTTCGGCTGAGGTTGGCTAGAGTAAATGTACGTTGTTAACCTGAATGCACCCGAATTACAGGGCAGTCTTTCTTCAATAGCTTATAAGTTATTTTCAAGAGTTCAATTGGCTTGGCAGCTAGGCTAGGCACTGATATTCCAATGTATGGGCATTGATAAATCGGGTTCGTCGGCAGTAGACCGAATGCGTGACTAAATTCTAGATTGATTGAAAATCAACCGGTGAGTTATAAGTATAACAAATGCGATATGATAACAAAACCCTGAGATAGCCTAATCTACAGACCAGCCAGCTCCGGAGACGATCCGCCACTGGCCACACACTCGGATGCGGCATTTACGCGTTTGTCAGAATAATCAGCTACCACTAGTAGGCCAGTGCTCTACTGGGTGTTGTAGTTTTTCGTGTATGAAGTCGTGAACACAATGGATTCACGCATGTCATTGTAAACTACTATACCCATCTAGACAACATTAGGCCTACGTCTGGGCTGGTTGAAAGAACAGCCCATCACGAATAAAATTAGCGCCACATCACTTTCGGAAAGGCCTACCTTTAGTTCCTGACATCAGTCCTTCCTAGTTTTGCAGTAGTCTTGACTTAATTATTTCATAGGCTAAATTGCGTATTTACTTAGGCCACAATTATTTGTGAGTCTGAAGCCCTAATTTGTAGAGTTAAATGGGGAGACAATTCGTGGTCATATAATAGCCTAAATGGCCTAGTTGTGATAGCTTTCATCATCAAAAAGCAAATGTGAACAGGGACAGTAAGTATCAAGGTTTCTGATTTATGGCTTTCAGTTTTCATTTCACATAACACACATCCTATCCGCAGAAGTTAAACCATTCTGCATTTCAGTTGTAAAAAAAAGCCACCAAAATGTGTCAGAAATACAGAAGAGTACATAACCTACTCCAGCCATCAGGCACTGTGGTCCAGAATATAGGCCTACACTGCTATGTAAATGCAAGAACTGTAGTAAAATATTCACTCAATGACAATACCAATGAATGGCAAGATATCATTTAGCATGCCAGATTGTATCAACTTTGCTTTTGGTCTTTGTAAGATTTATATGACTTGAGTAGCCTTATTTTTAGAGCAAAACTCTTTGCTGCTCTATGATCAATAAAAAGGTACTAGGGCTAGGCTGTTGTGCTATGTATTATACATGTAAAGAGCGCCATCTTCTGGATAGAATCACTTACTGCAATAATCACTGTGCCTCACTCCAATCCAATCACTCCTAGGCCTACAGTCTATAGACGTGTTACATATTTTATATTTTCAGTAAAAGAGTAAAGTCAGCTTTATTTCACTGCATTTTCACTTTTCATTTTCACTTGTGATTCCTAATACGATTGCAATCTAGCCCAAGTTTATATAGGTTATGGAATGAATACCCTCCATGCACACACACAGACGCCTCACTGCTCAGTGAGGTTATCCCTATGATAGCATGAAATACACTATTTTTTTTACTGAGACGCAAACACAGTAGAGCCCATGGATAAACTGTTATGTGGAGCTCTTTTGTGTGCCCTGATGCTCTTTCAGGGAAGAGTTGTAAGACACTGAATGAGAAACAGGGGACACAGAGAGGCTCTATGAAGATCTTTGACCTCTTTCTCCTTGTTCACATTAGCCTGATGAGCCTGACTGGAAAGGTCTTTGTCAGCAAGAACAGACTTCAGCATGCTGCCAGGACAGCATGGTTGTTTAGTCTATAGGCATATGAGGTACAGTTTTTAATCATAAAGATCGCCCCTTTGTCTTGGCATAAGCTGCCAACATCATAGACAGACAAGATATTATTGTTAGTAGAAGTAAAAATGCATTATGGTTTAACAGCTACAGTTCTAATAAGAAATACATTTGAAATGTTTGCATTTCACATTATGAAAGAAATTATTTTAAATATAAAGGATCATGGTCAAATTGTCTTAGATAAGGTTTAATCATACATTTAATCATTCTCCAATGAAATTATAATTTATGTAAATACATTTCTATTTGTAGAGAGGGGTTTTGTACGTAAGCAAACAGAGTTTTGCCTAAAACGGCAAACTAACTGCAAACCAATGCTGTTGCGCCTTGTGTTCCTTGTTTTGTAAAGGTCAAAATAGCTTAGCTGGCACCGATAAAAACGAGGTGGTTAATTCCGAAATGTTATGTCATGCAAAGCTTCAAGTTCTTTAGCATGTTTTCCAGTCAGAAAATACGAAGAACCTTGCACAGCTAGTGTCAGGTATTTTCAATCTCTCGAAAGACCAAATACTATAAAATTAACAATTAACAATTTAACAATTGAGTGTTAAAACTAGTTCCTTGGCTTACCTCAAAAATGGTAGAAATCCGCACAATTTTTACTTAAAAATGTAATCAACTATTATTGCTGCCAAACTAATATCATGGAATTCATACATTATAAATAGGCCTAAAGTTTGAAACTAATATCTATCTAATTATTGTTTACTTTTGCCAATGTTTGTTTGACTTTTACTGTTAGGTTATACCAAGCATAAATTATGTAAATGTGTCTTTCACATATTTATAATGTCATGTCATCTAGGATGACCTTTCATTGTTGCAGGTTTTTGAATTGCTGCAATGACCCCAGTAAAAAAGAGTGTTGTAACAAATGAAAGGCCTACAGCTTATATGTGCCCACTTTCTATTTGCCATTTTGATATTCTGCGCCTACCAACATAAATATTTATAGACTTGTGTCATGGATCCCTGTTCCAACCTGATAGGCTGCTGAAAGAACAGTGTCCTCTGATGTGGCACAAAAGGAAGTGAGAAGTATGTGTGCTGCACTCATGACATATTCTGAGCTTAAACATATGAACAGGAAGCACGACACAACAATTACTTGATGGCCTATGAAAGTCACAGAGTTATTATTACTCATAACACTATTTGTAATTTAAGGTTAATGTTCCATTCATAGCCTACAGTGATATCACATACAAATAGATAAATTAATACATATACATATGCATACATACATACATACATAAACATATACTGTCCTGAGAAACGTTATCAAATATCTCATTTGCATAATCACAAATACATTGTATTCTCTTGGTTTATAAAAATGAATCGAATATCAGGTGGGAGAGACAAATGTGATACTTGAAACCTTTTTGAAATTATTTGAAAGTATTTAGGTAGCCCTGCCTCCTGCAAAGCACCAGGACGAGAAGCATTGCTCCAAGCCTGGCTGGGTGTGTGGGGGATGGGGCCATGTAAATAGTTTAAAGCCTTCCCTCTTGTTCTCAGACTCAATGTCTAATAAGCTCAGACCAACTGTTACTATACATTACCCTGCTCCACCCACGTGCTATATCAGAAGCAATAAAATCATTATCACCCAGATTGTAATAGGAATTTCACATTTAATAAAAAAAAAATATATATATATATATATATATTTGAATACAGTCTACTCTTCTCAACAACTTCATTTTACTGAGCAATCGTGGACTTGCAACAAATTACCCCAAACAGCACCTATTGTTTGTGACCATGTGACAAGGACATCATGAACGCATGCTCTGTTCAGGGCATGTAGATAGAAGAAATATCACAGGACGAAATTCATAAGAGCTGTTTTTGCTTTCAAAGCTGGAGTGTTGTCGCGCATGCTCATTGTTATAATGTGGAAAAACCATATTGAGATCTCTTACTGCACTAGTGCGCATGGCCAATGCTTTAGTGTGATTGATGTTGGTTTGGCTTATGTGCCTGAGCTCCCGGGACACAATCAGCTGCACTTCATATAATACAGAAAGTGCAGTGGCAAGGAGAAGTTTTAGAGCAGGCTGCGGGAGAGAGAGATAGTCGAGCCTACAGCACTGCTACGACTGTTATCAAAAAATGTCAGCGAATAAAACCAAGAAAGTGAAAATGGCCACCAAATCATGTCCTGATTGCGACCAACAGGTGAGGAACGTTTAATATTTGTAACAATTTTGCTATGTCTTTGATACATTTTAGGAGCTGTTTGGCTGCTCAACTCTAGGCAGCAAGGATCACTCAAGCAACTATGTCAAAGTTCTGAATGGGAGGGGTTTCAAGATGTATTACATCTAATGCAAGCGATTTGACTTTGTAAATGTCTTTCTTATTTCAGTTAGTGATTCATTAGTATACAAGTTTGGTCGGATCCATATTGCTGGACACGAGTGTAGCTTGTGCTTGAATCATTCTGTAACCGACATATTTTACAGACTGTCAGTCGGAATATTGTGGTAAAGATCTGTGTACCTAGACGTTTCCTTATTTTTGATGCACTATAGCCTATCACTCCTTAATATTGCTACGTTGCAATTTATAGGCAACTTTTGAATAGGTGATTGGCACAATGTTTCATCTTGAATGTTTGGTTAGCCTATGGCTTTTCCTGTTTGATTAGGATTTCTTATGACTGGGGCGATAGCACCCTTAACGTATGCCACATTAACCATCGGTGAATGAAATGGCGACAGTGAAATTACAGAAGAATTTCAGTTTATAGTTTCCCATTGTCCTGTCCTTATCGATCGAAACATTATTCGGTCGTAGAGAATTCAGTCACGTTTAGCTGTTATGAATGGCTTGGTCGTTGGTATTATCGGCACGTGTCCAAAAATGTAGTGTCTTGCTGGCTAGCACCAGCGACTTTTTATCATATATTATGAAGGACATAAGATAGCGATGATCAGTTCCTAATACAGAACACATGCGTAATGCTTTGGATATTTTCTCGCTGCTCGCCCAAACATATACATTATCAAAGATAACACCGCTATGTGGTAGATATTCGTCAGATGTGCTGTGCATGCAAACCTTTGTGAAATGCTGATACTACCCTACTTCTCAAATATTAACCTTGGATTTTTCTTTTTCCTCGCAGATCCCTGTAGCTTGCAAGTCCTGTCCCTGCGGTTATGTGTTCATTAGCCGAAAGCTCTTAAATGCCAAACTAAATGAAAGATCACCACCAGCATTAGGTAATGCTTATTTACTTGATGAATAATTTACAATGCAAAATAAGTAGATTTTGAGTTTCAATATTACATGCGATGATCTATTTTGGAATTCTGTTTCTACTCAGAGGGTCTGCTCAGGGCATAACTACCAGAAAATTATATATATATATATATATATATATATATATATATATAAAAACTATTTCTGATGATTGTGGTATGAATTTGGTAGGAGCCTTATGAATGTCTTCATATGACCTCATATAGGTTAGTCAAGTTTATGGCATGTAGACTAAAACAATTTAATCTGGAAGTCCATTGACTTTTCATACATATTCCTATAACATAGGAATTTTGCAGTCAGTAAGCCTCCAGGCTTTACTGTCAGATAGCCTATCTATGTGTAGGCTAGTTTAGTCAACAGGGGCAGTTCAGAATGTTGAATTGAGTGGTGCAATAGACAGCAGCCTGACTGCCTGAAAGCGCTGTTTGCCTGTGTGTGGAGAGTCATGGGGGATGGGTTTACTAATTCCTGGCTGAAAAGCTTGTTCCTTCAGTCTCCCCACTATGTTGTTTCAGAGTGGGAGAGTACAACATCCGTCTCAATAAAAGAAGCCACTTGTGCATATTAAGTTGAGCATGGAATAAGTCTAACTTGACGGTTAATCTTCAAAGAAATTATTATAATGAACTGGTATTTCCACGTCATATGTTGCTTTTGATTTTAGTGTGCTTCTGTCATGTGTGTGTTGGGGAGGCAGGAGGTGAGAATGTATGAAACAAGCCTGTAGAGTCCTCATGGACAGAAAGTAATTTGTTCTTGATGAGAAAGTCCAGGTGATGAGCCACTAGCTTGATTTCATAATGATACGGTTGAACTTGGGCAGTGTGTACAGATCAGACATGAGGCAATGGGGCCAGGCTGAGTAGTTCAGCATGTTAACAGATTACTAGCTTTCTCCCTGACTGCATGAGCAGAGGCTGGTTTTGTATGTGTACCCTCATATATGATCTCATATATATATATATATATATATATATATATATATATATATATATATATATATATATATATATATATATATATATATAAATATATATATATAAATTATAAATATGCTATCGGGATATGTAGTGGTATGCAAGTTACCAAATTCTTTTTACAGATTAAAGAGAGACAGCACAAAAATGGCCTGTACTTTTGTTTGGTGCTAAATGAAAGGCTATAACTATGTAGGATTGGCTATAATATGTGATCTCTAATACCTAATTCTAATATGGTTTTATTAGTTTCACAGTAAACTGTATAAACATAGTTGTCCATGGAAGAGAAGAATGTCTCCTTGTGAGTAGGCCGAGGCGAGTTTTAGATTACAGCTCTCTCGTCTTTAATGACGGGTGTTAGCAAGCATTCTTTCTCTCCCTTTTCACAAGAGTTCACCATTTACTTTTCCTCAGCCAAATATCAGCTCCACTCTTCAGGAATTCATCTTTCCATGTTAGCATAGGCTGCCATCCAGCATAAAAATAACTACAAGAACCAATTTTATATCTTAGGCAATGTGATGAAATTGTATAGTTATTTTCAAATCCTTCTTTTTGGAAAATGCTGCCCATTATGCAAATGTGGGTAAATGTCATTTTATTTTTTGAAAACAAAAACACAGGTGTAAAACGAAAACAGTGAAGGATCTCAAGACCAGTGTATTCCTTTAAGTTACAAATATAACATGTAAGAATGAAGCGTTTCTGTTTTCTTTGTGACTGATTTAACTAAATATCTAATGATGATAAACCAGTGCAGTAGGTGAATGTGTCACAACCTTCTGCAAATAAAATGAGTCATATCCTTAATCTCTCTCAAGACATTTGTGTTCCTGTTTAGGCAGGCTGTTGGCAAGACTAGAATTCCTCAGCTGTGCAGCCTTTCATGGGATGGAAATGCTTAAAAGGCACTGCCTGCTGCACTGGAAAGAACTCAAAATCTATTAAAATAAGATGAGCAAACACATCTTGTGTCTTGTGAATGTTAAATCACAACATGGCACACCCTCTCAAGAGTATAGGTTCAAAATATAAAAAAAAAAATGGACATGGCTCATTGAGTGTTCATCTGCATGTGTTAATGTATAACTCTCAATGGTGAGATCTTGGCAGGCATTGTCATGCGTTTGATTGGTAGTCATTGTGAAACCCCTCTACACTCTTTCTGTTTCTTTCTCCTCCCACACCTCTGAGGTGTCACAGTGTGTCACCATTTTCAGTTCATTTTTAAGGATGAGGAGCCATAAAAATAATTCCCCATGAGTAAAGCAGCAGGCCTACTTCCTGTTAGGCTAATGAGTGGCTTGCTGATTAGATCCCTGAGTCTGAGGAGATAGCCACACTGTTGACCCATATATACTGCTGTCAGTGGGGGATACTACTCAAAGAACAGCATGTTATGTGGTGCAGCCTGGGTTGCAGTATTTTTTGAGCTAATTTATGAGGAAATTGTTTAGTTGAAATGTGTAAAACGTGTATTTGAATATTCTGGAACACATCTTTGTTGTATTAATTTAACAAGGTCATCTTGTTCTGTGCTTGTATTCTATCAACAACACCAGCAGCACATGCATGATGTAACATATGTAATTAAAGCCATTCTGCTTTTACCTTTTTGAAATGTTGCTGAAGTGTCAGTTTTCATTTTTGTCCACTGGAGGTACCATTGAGCAGAACTAGGGGGGGAAATCAACATTGAAGTGAAGCGTAAACATTTATTGGCTTTTGTTATACGGTCACATGCAATTTAATTTTTTTTTGTTCACAGTGGTCTTTAACTCTTTTTTTTTTCCATTAGATAAACTGGATGCAAAGAGAAGACGGACGGAACGAATCCGCCGAGAAAAGATCAACTCTACCTCCACTAATGATATGGAAAACAGAAGGCGGTCTCGCTCCAACAGCCAATCAGAGCAGATTCGCAGAGGAAGGGGTAGACCTAAGACCACAGGTCTGAAGAAACAGGAGGAGGAGAAAGGTAATTCTGTCACCTGGACTTCTGCTTTCATCGGCTGTATTGTATTAAGAGACTAGGTAAAGTATTGTATTGTATTGTATTAAGAGACTAGGAAAGTAAGGTCGGTAAGTTGTGCTGTTGTGGGCATTATTCTGTGCCATTTTGTTCAATAAGCTGACTGGCACAGACAAAAAAGTGGTGTGACTGCATTCTGTGCATACCTTTCACAGACAGTTTAGCACAGTATACTGGCAGCTCTGAGATGTACATTTCAAACACATTTTGACATTATTAATACCAATGAGGGCTTTAGGATGAACAATTTAAATGATTACCTTTTCAAGACGGGAGGCACACAATCATTTTGTGCTGCTGAATATTATACCATTGTCAAAAAATAATAAATTCTGAAATTTCTATTCCTCTTGTCGGAGTGTAGATGTATGTATAGGGTGCTAAACCAGTATGTGTAGTTGAAGACTATGTTATGGTTTGTGCATTTCTCCTTCATTTCCCCATTCAGTTCTTTGAAAATACTATTTGGCAGGCATCTGTTTTCAGAGGATTCATTCTCCTTTGCTGGAGTTATCTAGAGGATTTAAGCTGCTTCTCTCACCTCATTCCTTAGTCAGCTCACACAGCAACCCGCATATTGCAAATATACCCTTTCAGTCCTGTGTGAGAGTGAGGGAGGGAGGGAGGGTGAGGGAGAGGGATGCACAGATTCTGGACTTTTCATATGACATGTTGGCTGAATTGAAGGAGGTGACAGGATCTAGTTTACAGAGACATTATGTCAGGGATGGTGTCCAATTTTCACCCCTGTGAGGCAAGATCCACGTTGTCAGAGTGAACAAAGCAAACATTGCTGTTGGTGTTAGTCTGCTCTGTGAATTCTTTAGCAAAGGTCTGCTCCAACAGTAATCGCTGCATTTTAGTTTATTAGATTAATTACACTGAATAACATTTATCGTAGGGCATGGGAAGAATATCTGCTCCAAAAGCACGAGAAGAGCTCGATTAGTTAAGCATGGTGGTGAAGTGGGAGTCATTGTGTTCAGATTAATGATTTACAGGCGGGCTGCTCTCTCGGCTCACTGCTAAATAAATCATGGTGTCACTTTTGGAGCTGACGCTATATCTACTCTTTCAGGCAGGGGAATATGCATGTCACAGTTTATTTGGAAGTGTATCATTTTTCACAGCCCTAATCAGAAGTTGATAAGTAATGTAATTCAACAATACATTGTAAATCACAAAATAATAATTAAATGCGCATGGGCCTATGGACTTGTCTTGAAATATTTATTTGTATATTAAGATTGTATATTGTCTTAGTCATTCTCAAAAATGTGTCCTATTACTCTTTTGTGTTGTGACAGTAGAAAAACAAGAGAAGGAGGTCGATATCTACGCCAATCTGTCAGACGAGAAGGCCTTTGTGTTCTCGGTGGCCTTGGCTGAAATCAACCGTAAGATCCTTGGCCAGAGACTGATCCTGTAGCTGTTACACTGGTGCTGACTGACAGGTGAAACTCAGGAGTCCTGCTGCCGAGGCCCAGGCATGGCCTCTGTGTATGACAGAAGAGGGGTGGGGGAGGGATGGGGTGGGGGATGGGCGAGGAGGACTTTAAGACTCAGACCTACTTTTGATAGTGGGAGCCACTTGGACTGGTTGACACCTGGGGTGTTGCCTGGGAAACGTGGCCATGCAGACACCTGCTCTGCCTGGAGAGAGGAGGTGGAACCACTGGCTGACTTGACGAGGAAGCGTGAGAAACGAAGCCTCTGGGGGCAAAAGATTCTGGTGCTCTGCGAAGTCTATATGTATTTATCTTTTCATCAGATTTTACATGACACAATAAGCTGAGGGTCCATCGCCATCGATAGAGGAATGCAAGCTGTTCAGTAGAGCTGACTGTTTTTTAAAAGGAGGTGATAACTATGCCAGGTTTTGCTCTAAACTGTCACAGGGCTGTTCGGGTACTGTAATTGTGACTTCAGTGTAGTCCTAGGTTTGCTGATCTACTTAACTGTTCATTGTAGATGCCATGCAGCCCTGTCGTTGACTAGCAAACCTAGTTTTTATGCTTGTGGGAATACCATTGTATATCTTTATTTATTATGCCCGTTCCACTCTAATTTAAATGCTTATTTTATTATCCTCTTTTGTTTCTGTTTCATAAGTGGCAAAGCATATCTAATGTAATATTTGCTCTGTATATGAGCGTATTAAGTGTCAAAGGAAAAATCCACTTTGATTTTAACTCCTGAGGTTACAAGAGGTAAATTCCTGCCATACTTGGTCTTTTGTTTTTGCACTGTCTCAGTTGTCCATTAATGGGAAAACATCTTCAGATTACTGCACTCCACTAGGCTTATGTTCCAACACAGAAAATCCTTTTAAGTATTATTTTAAAGAACGATTCCTGTGATACAATCTGACTCCAGGCTGTGATCTGCTCCCAATTTATCGCCAGAACAAAAATGATCTGGAATTTAGAGAGAACAGATGAAAAATGATAGCAAAAGTGATTTCAACACATAGTGGGAATTTGATCATTGTGTTCTATTTTGTTGTGAGCAAGGACCTTAAAAGAACAGTCAACAGACGTGACTTGTTCAGTTTCAAAGCGAAAAAAGTAATATGGTGTTCTGGAATGTCTCTGCCAAATACCACAACCTAGAATATGCTCTGTTAGAGCTTTGGATGGGAAGTGCAGATCAGTAGCACCATACTGTGCTTGCTATTGTGTGGGGGATTATTTGACAGTAATAGCTGTTGCAAAACCCACAGACCACATCACTCCTCCTGCTTATATTAAAAATCATTCTAAAATAAAAAATAATGATTTACTATTAATCTGGTTTGTGTGCATTCTTTACTGTAGTAATTTTACCTGTTAAAAGGCTGTATTTTCAGTACAGAGAGCTTAATTCGGTGTTGTGAGCAAAATGACTGTAACCCATTACCGAAAGGACACATTTAACACAATTATTTTAATGAACTGAAACGAGTCATGAGCAGAGGGGTGATAACGGAACCAAAGTTTCTCAGAGGGAAAGTTTCTGCTGAATAGCGCGGTATGTTTGTTGTTTATTATGCCTGCTTACATCATGTCTGAAACAAGAGCGTAGATGGATCGGATGCTAAATGGACATCTATCATTTATCTTTAAAAACCCATGTTGCTTTCAGGCTGTGTTATTGCAGAAGATGGTAATCATGCATGCAAGTGAAGTAAAACCAAGCGATTCAGCAGTACATGATATATGACTGACCTACATTGCTTTCTGTTTATGCACAGGGAAGGCACTGCTGCCTTCAAGCAGTTATGGTGAAATGCAAATTGGGCCAAAACGCATTTAGATCTACCAATATGTAGTGGCCGACTGTTTTATTGATTTAGCATTTAACTTTTTTTTGTAAACGGAAATGGTATTTAGGAAATAACTCATGCATGGTGAAATGGTTCTTACAGATATGTCCCTCCCTGTTATTGGGGATTTTCCTTTTTTGCTTTCTCGCTTTTTTGCCTTCTTGGCTTTGGTTGGAAAGACTCCTCCTGACTTGGATCATCCCTGTGGAATGTCAACAGGTTTCCATGGAAGATCCAAACCTCACAACTCCCGCTGTCACAGTGCCTCGGACAAAGTGGCACCTCCCTGACACTGTGCTATGTGGTGCACTGGCCCACATTTGGTGTGCTCAGCAGTTACCATCTCAGCATGGATTTAAATGGACTGAAACTTGAGATGGCTTGGTGTTTGGTGTGCCTGCAATATGCAAAGTGTGGCCGCCGACTGCAAACCCTACAGCCTAACTACTGATAGTATCATTACCCAGGATGGGAGTTGCCTGTTGCATTATCCAGCATGACCATCCTCCTGAAAAGAGCACAATAAGACAGAGCAAAAAGGAGAGCAGTGGGGAAGAGAGGAGGGAGGGAGGTAGGGAGAGAGGGAGGGTTGCAAATGATCACTGTGCTCGGGGGTACAAGCTGCCGTGAACCAGAAATCTTTCTTGGTCAGCAGTCTTTCCTACGCGTTGCACTGTATGTGTGAAAACAATGCAGCACTCGAAAATATGGATACAACTAAAATGTAGCATGCTTAATTAAAATGTAGGTTTAGCATTCATAGTTGGCATTTAATTATGTCACAAGGGGATTATGTGGTTTGCCTGCACAGACGGTGTAATCAGCCCTCTCCGTAGTCAGAGAGAGCCTGAGAGAGGGAGAGCTTAGCACAATGTTGAGGGCTTGTACACTTCAATGGGGATTTCCCTCTGCTCTGCTCTGTACAGTCATTCCATTCACATGGGACCACCGTGATACGAAACCAAACCTTGAAGACAAGCTCACGTGACTTTGGGCTGTCAGGTTACCCTAACGACAACACTGTGTCTCTTAGGGAAGTTCCTCCCTCAACCAAGCTCATCCACAGATGACAACTCAGAATCAAATACACATATATTCTCTTTGTCTCTGTCTCTGTCTCTGTCTCTGTATCACTCACTCTTCGGCACACAAACACACACACACACACACACACACACACACACACACACACACACACACACACACACACACACAGACTGTTTTTACTAATGCTGTATTTTTCCACCTCATCTTTCTTGTTCTTCTTGAGGTAATGACAGTCATGATGTATCACAGAAGGAAAACAAGACGAGTGGGGTAGAGGCTGACTCACTCATGTCATGTCACAATAGCCTTGAGTGTGAGCAGGAAGAGAGAAGATGTTACCTCAAATGAATGTCAGCAACACAAATGATATCCTTGACTCTGCCTGTGGTTTATATAGCACACACTTATCCAAACCATTTATAGCAGAGAAGTTATGCAGTTTAACATGATTGCCCCTACAGTATAATAAACAACAGCAGAAATAATAACCTTGGTGTTTGTTGGACCTTTTTTATGGGCAGGGACATTTACCCTCCATATATGTAAATATTAGTCCTTGGTTGACTCTGTTCAATGGCCTGGAGGATGAGTATGAACTCAGAGGTTCTTGGACTGATTTGTGTGGTGACAGGAAGCAATGTTGCTGAACAAGCCACCCTCTCTGACAGTGTTTCCACTGAATTCTCACAGAAATAAGGATGCATTTAGGCTATGCTCTATCTTTTTTTTTTAAAGCTGGCATCTCTCAGAAACACATAATGTAATAATAACTGTGTTTTAGTGCTGTTGTAACCACAGGGTTATTTAACTAGGATGGCTGAAAACTATATGAAAAGCATTACATTACATTACATAAAAAGCTTGGGAGGCTTTGTTAGTTTTGTTTGTAACGTGGTTGCCTGCTGTTTTAAATATTTCATTGGACTTTTTTTTAATGCGTACTAATGCACATATGATCAAGTAGCTGGGAAAGCAAAAAATACAATGTTGCATAAAACAAATATGAAGAATTTTCATAACAGTTCAGATTTCAATGTAAATATACTCACAGGGAATAGGTAACATTAGTGCAATTTTATTGCGCAATTCCTTTTCAAGCAACTGCTCCAGGGTTAGTAGTCACATTGAAATATGATCAGAACAGTATGCACTCCACTACTCTTCTGATCTTACTCTAAAATGTCTCTATTTTTCAGGAGCCATTCTGCTTGGCAAGCAGAGTGATATAATATGGGTCTATTGTGCCCACTATTATCAGGGGAGGAAATGCCACTCGATGTAATAAATGTGTTCCTAGGTCACATGACTAAGAAATGATGTCATTAACCAGGAAGAGTGTCTATTGTTCTTTTAGGGTCTAACCCAACCATAAACAGTCAAATCTCTACTCATGCACAGAATATTGCATTTGAGAAAATACTATTGAGGAATTATTGCTGCATGTATATGGAATATGATATTGTATTAATATGATGTAAATATTCTATCACAAATGTCATATTTTATAGCATCATATTAACGTTAATTAATGCTGTGTGCTGAATCTTGGCTGAAAGGTCATTTGGAAGGTCATCTTGTCCTGAGAGAAAATTAATGAAATGTTTAGCACTCCAGTTATGAATTGCTGACCCACAATGTTTTCTGCAGTTACAGAATGAACAGAGGTAGCAGGAAGCTGTGGCTGCAATTCAGCTGAATATGTTTGGCTAAGAATGTATCTCTAGTTAGATACTATTTTTATCCTCTTTTTGAAAAGGAATCCATTTATTTCATCGAATATATTTAATCTCAAAGGAATGCTTTCCCAGTAGTTTGCCCTAATTTTGGGTGCTATACTGAATAGTTCTATTGTTCAACCAATTGAGTGTAGTATCTGATTCCTCCACCAGATGGCACACAGGTAACGTGACAAATACTGAAAGAGAGCGTTGCTAGTTGTTTTGGTCACATATTATGTATGGGTCTTCTGATTTCTCTAGTGAAGCTTTGAAGTCTTGGAGTTCTACATGTAAATATGATGCACATCTGCTATTTGACCTAAAACAATGACTCCAGTTTAAATGAGCATTTGACAGTAAGCCTCATGTTTGCATGATTTATGGCTCAAGCGCATGTGAAGGCCTTTTGTGAAAATTGATATAGAATTCTAGTAATATGTTATCACATTTGAAGCAAAAACAAGATAGGCTACAAGGCCTACGAATCACTGATATATTACATACCTCCAGAAAATAATTATTGTATGTTTATCTTCATGTATTGAGCAGGAATAGCATTTTAATACTAATACTATTGTTTATAAAATTAATAATGTTTATGAAAACAGCAAGAACTACAATAATTTTCTTTCAAGAGGGCATTTGATAGACAGATAAGAAGTAGTAGATATTTATTTGTCTGACCCACTTACTCAAGTGGGTCAGACAAAGTGGACACAGTTGTCCAGAGGTTCCACAATATCTTTGGCTACAGATTTGCAATACTGACCAGAAATCTCTTTGTTTAATAAATTGACAGCAGTTCCACAGATGGCCTCTCCATGTATCCAGAGGTAGGCGGAGATGTTGGCACATGACTATAAGATCAGCTAGGGCAGAATAATGGAAATACTGATGATCTTAATTGCTTTCCATTGCATGAGAGACTGGCACGAACAGGGATTCTTTGCTTGGTTGAGTTAGAGGGATGATATTGAAAAGGTGGCCATAAGAATTAAAGGGGAATAAGTTCAGGCCATATACAGAGTAAAGCAGCATGGGAATCACGAGTCATTGTGCCCCTGCCAGGCCCAAAAGATGTGCTACAACTGCACAGCGCCATATGTGGTGGCTAAAGCTTGGCTAGGACATTGAGGACAGAGTGAAATTGCTGAGTTTGCTGGTGGCCCCATTTAATGTCTGGGGCTGGCAGAGGTTCCCTGTAAGGTTCTCCTGTCCACAAGATGGCAATAGAGGGCCGGATAAGCGGGTGCTCTAGTTGGACAAGGGTTGAGAGGAAACAGGTAGATGTCAATCTATAGGCTGGGAGCTGATTAGCAATGATCAGAAGACATCAGGGTGGCTTATCAAAGATGCACACGGACACAAAGGCATACCTTTTTTTACCACACAGGTAACACCATTAATATAATGCACATATCACCAGGTAAACCACATCACATTGTCAAATAGATCTTTGTCTACATAACATTGTAACATTTGTCTACATAACAATTTAACAATATCTGACAGACTAGCACGACATTTTGGAGAGCGGAGACATCAGACTTTAACTTTGCAAAGATCTTTGTGGCCATGGCACAATGTGACACATGCCACTGAAGGTTACCAGAGAGAGAGAGAGAGAGTGGGCGATGTTGGTGAGGATGGATGTCTGAGTCACAGTGTTTGTTTGGGATTGCAGTGGACCCATGGCTTGGCATTCATGTGACCCATGCATAGCACAGATGTACTCTTGGTGACCAAGACAGGCTTCCTGTGACTGCACTGTTAGTCTGCTCTGCAGGTGCAGGAGGATATCAGGGTCCTCTCCTCCTGGAACACCCTGCAGAGACCCAGACACATCAGATCCTGCCCACAACGCTCCCAAAAATACTTCCCGCAACTGAACAAAGGTGAAGTGGGTCACCGGCGAGGGAAAAAGAGAAAGAGAGAGAGAGATAGAGAGAGAGAGAGAGATGGATAGAGAGAGAGAGAGAGAGAGAGAACGAGGGCTTTAGGCCAGGACAATCAGCGACTCTGTTAAGAGTTAAAGAGTGGTGTGTGGTGAGAGCCGAGCACTGTCCGGCCCGTTAGAGGCCCAGTGGATGTGACAACCCTGGGCCCTTATGAGGAGTGGGCAGCCAGACGTGGGGGTCAGCAACTCGATGCCTCCGCTCGGGATGTGTCACTGACGCACTCTTTCTGGCCGTGTTCAGCAAAGCAGGGGGGTGTAGGATCAAATCCTTCACAGCCTCACTTTCTCACTCTCGCACAAACACGCACATGCTCACGATTACACACACAAACACACAAACACACAAACACACAGGCAAACATACACACACACACACACACACACACACACACACACACACACACACACAGAGAAACACACACACACAAACACACACACACACACACACACATACACACACACACACACACACACACACACAATCTAGTGAACACACACAGAAAGCTTGTTTGTGTGGATTTACGCACAGAATGCAACATGTTGAAACAGAGGCAGCAAGCACATGCAGATCTAACTCACTGGCCCATGCTTTCTGGTGTCTGCTCCTGTGTCCCACTATCCCAGGCCCGGACAGAGAAGACACAGAAGTGCATACAACTACAGACAAATGCACTCACAGAGAAGGGGGAGGCAAGTGCATCAAAGATGGCATCTCTCCCGACTGTGTGTGTGTGTGTGTGTGTGTGTGTGTGTGTGTGTGTGTGTGTGTATGTGTGTGTGTGTGTGTTTGTGTGTGTGTGTGTGTGTGTGTGTGTGTGTTTGTGTGTGAGACAGAAAAGGAGAGAAAGTTAAGACTTGGCTTCATCTTTCATCCATCATCACTGCGTGGGGGAGGGTGATGGAGGAGGGGCCCCACCCCCATGGGGACAGTTCCAAACAAAAAGACAAATCTGGACCCTATTAATAAAACAGGACTCTCACATTTCCTGCATACTCACACTAATCTCAGGCAGCTGTTATCTCGCCGCAGGAAGTGCTGTCCGGGCCCATCGTCGTGCGGGCAGCAGCTCAGCACTATCAGGGACGGGACAGGACGAGCACCCCTCAACCCCCCTTGGGGGAGCGTGAGATAAGATAGACCCATCTGCTGCCGTCTGCTCCAAAACCCATCAGGACACCCACGGACCGGGCTTCTCCGCATTCACTCTCACTCAACCAGGCAACGTCCGGGATGGACGAACCCACACATCGCTGACCAAGGCCAGGGCAGGTTAGAGCAATGGGGACCTCTTTTTACCGATCCCTCCTACTCAGCACCAGAGGCTTCAGTGTGTCTGACTACATCCGCAAGTTCACGGTAAGAGAACTGGGACCACCTGCCTACGCATTCATTCCCACACCACCAACAACCCTGAAGGTAACTTAAAGTAGACATATTATTAATACAGAATGAACCAGGGGCATTTTAAACACTGTTTGTGTGGAATGTCTTCCTTTAAAAAGAGTTAAAAAGAAACATGAAATCATAATGGAAATCAAGACATTTATGACACACGTAGCTACTTCGTAATGGTTACACAGCAACAACCTCTGGTCAAATGTAATTTTATCAAGCCTCTTATTTGTTTTCCATTAGAGCAAGAAAAAGGGTTCAGCTTCAGTCCAACATTTGTATTTGATATGGGTGACCATACAGGATACATTTAGCATCTTGTCAAATATCTCGCCGAAGAAATATCATCAAGACATGGTTTTGGAGTTTATTCTGAATTTATAGACGTGAGTTGCCTTAGCCTAAATAAATGGCTTCAAATGTGCAAACCAACAGCCACATATTCTCTTTTTTCACAGCAGTGACAAGTAGCTCTTTTGAAACTCAAGTTAGTTTGTTAGTTTTGTACAATTGATAATAAATCTTTTTTTATAGAGAAAAGAGGAAACCATACAAACATAGAAGTACATAAAAGTAATTTTAAAAGTAATTTTAAAATCAATAATTTGTTTATTTTATTTCAAATATTCCAAATCAACAGTTGCAAAATCATATAAATTGTGACCTGATCTGACAAAATGGGTCACAAGTCACATATTCTAATTTTGAGATACAGGCCGATTACTTCAAAAAACACTGAACATATTGATTTTCTTTTTTGGTGTTATATGAAAAAAGAGACATTCAAAATTAATTTCCCTAAGTTTCATAGTCAAGATAAGAACGTAAAGTTACAAAAATTAAAATTCAAGTGGGCAAATCCTACCTGTACCTGCCTGTAACCTGTAACTTCAAATGTGATTTTCTCAGTTTTTTGATTGGAAAAAGATAGTGGGAGGCCATAATTCAAAATGCGACAACGGTTTGTGATATGACTTTGACCAGGATATCACTTTAAAGCTTACTGTGTCCTCTGTGACTCATTTTGTCAGATCAGGTCACAGTTGTTGGAAAAATCATACATACATATAATATATATATAAACATTTATACATATATATACACATATATATCTCAAATCATGTGATGAAACAAAGATAAAATATATATACTTATATTGCATGTGTGTATGTATGGGTGTGTGCCTCTCTCTGTCTCTTGTATATGTGCATATGTGTGCCTCTCTGTCTCTGTGTGTGTGTGTGTGGGTGTTATTGTTTTTCATGATACCCACAGTAACGTGGGACATGTCAGGGTCACATCTGGCACAGAGACCCTGTCGCATTAGAACCTGATATTCTTTAAAGCTTTGAGTCCAGGAGTGGCCTGCTTAGTCACGCGTTCTTGGTAAGAGAGAGGGGCCCAGTCGTAAACTGAGATTGTGGCATAAACAGTGCCCACGCCTGGGGCAAGTCTGAGGTCCGTGAGCAAACAAGGGGTCTTATCACCACACACTCTGATACCTCATTTGTTCTTTGTGATATCCACACAGGCAAAATGTGTTTGGTTAAAGAGAGAAATCTTAGCTGATCTGTGGAACAGTGTTGATCCCATGCCTCAAAGGAAGTTTATCTGGTGTGTTGGCCATGATGGGAGACATCTCTGTTTAATGCCAGGGGTCAGAGAGAGTTGAGTTTAAATGCAATAAACACTTTCCATCTATAGATCTCTAAATCTCTTCAAATGGCTCCAAGTGCAGAGCCTGTCTTGTCTGCCAAAAGAGAGCTGTGCTGCCCCCACGGCTTCAAATACGGACATTTACATGTAGCCATGCTACCCATGGACACAGCTCCATGGCTGAAACAGTGTTGCTGCTGTGGGTCTTGATTGGACACAATACACAGCTGTTTATGTTTTCACTTGTCCAGACAGAGATGACTGTGATGATCTGTTGAAGTAACCCTTCCTCTCCTGCGCAACCCCGACCCCTCTCCCTGCACCACTTGCCCTCGTATCCCCAGCCTCTCTCTGGCCCTGTAAGGAAGGCAAGGGAATGGAAACTATGCGGCCATTTTATGGAGCACTTTTCTGGCTCCCCAGACTGAGGTCAAAGTTGAGTCAAGGGAGAGACACCCAGAAGCTTATCCTGGCTATGTTGTTGTTGAGTTCACGGTTAAGGTCAAACATCTAGCGATTCTTCCACTGTTTGGATATACCCCCTGAATGCTCCGGGTAGACACTTAAAGTCTTAAAATAGCTGGACACTTTGAACAGCTTTGATGGTTTGTGATGCTTCGCAGTCCTATGGAGCAGTGAAACCCATTCTCAGCTGAGTAATAAGGTCTCTGTATTGACAAGAGGGATGAAACAGACATCACCTGACATTAACTCCTGTCATTTACGGTGGATTGGGCCCCATCATGGCACATTAAAAACAGAATGCTGTCCCAGGCTGTGGAAACCTCCGTGTATGAGAAACAGAGTTGCTGCCAAACTGATATCCCTTGGCCTCCAAACACGTTAGCCTGCTAACAATCCCGGCCCGTGTTACTGGGTGGTAAATTGAGTTGCCCATGCAGCTTGGGGAGGGGGTCTGCTGTGACGCATGCCTCTTCTAGACACTCAACTCATGGAAAAGCCTCACCAGGGTTGCGGGCCAAGCCCCTTGTGGTAGATTTCCACTGGCCCCCACCTTGCATAATATGGTTATATATCAGCCAGATGGTTCCTGGAACGCGACCAGGACTGAAAAACTATAGTCTCACTGGGGAGGGATTTATAAATAAAGTCGCTGGCTTACATGCTGCCCATTGTCAGAAGCCTGCAGGACAAGGGGGATGAGTGTAGTAGAGCAGGGCAATTAGATGCCATGGTCAGCCCTCCAGAGTCTGGACTGGACACAGTCTCCTTAAGGCTGAGATGCCACTGCTTGATATGATGAGGGACAACCAGCCTTGGCGTGTGAATAAAGAATGTAGAAACACATTTTTTTACATGATGTGCACATAAAAATCTATTAAGTTTGAATAGTTTTTTCATGATAGACCCTTAGACTAAAATGACTGAATTATTGCATTATTAACAGAAACGGAATGGAGTGGTAAAACACCTTACATGTGAAAGCTTGCTAAGCATTATGCACATGGAGTGCTTTGGAGGCTTTACATGAAAGTTAAATTGGACGTTTAAACCACTTCTTTTACTGACTGGCACAGTTGGCATGTTCCATGGAAGAAAGCAATCAATAACATCCCAATCATCATGTATCTATGGATAAATACTGTATCACCTTCTGTCCTGAGTTCATATGATATATAGGGGAGGCGTGGGGGGGTTTTCTGGATGGGCACTAATAAAAACATAATAAACCAATCAGAGGCTGCATTTGGAAATTCCCTCGGGGAGAAAGGGTGACTGAGTAGATTCCCTCCTGCCATTTATCATCATTCCTGTGTCGGCAGGGTGTTTATTTAGGGGAAGAGTTAGCCAATGTCCAGTCACATTCCTGCCAAACTCAGGGGCATCATGGGTCACCTGGAACAGCTGTGTGTGTCCGTCCTAAATATGGAACCCACAAACAGGTGGGTTGTGGGGACGGACGAATAACACAAGGTATGAAGCAACATTTTCAAAATCAAACAGCCTCTGCGGCACACACAACATCTTCCTCTGCTACCGGCAGATAGCTGGCCATTTTTAAAAGGTCATTCCTCGCGTGCCTTCCTGTCAACAGCATCTGCTGGAGCGAATTTAAATGTTTTGGTGACGTCAAGGGAACACTGGAACTTTGGCAGCTCCGGGACCCTGTAGGTCATATAAAAGCCCAGGGACAGGGGGAGAGATGGTGGGAGGGCAGTGGAGAAGAGATAAGATACCCACGCAGAGGTGTTTATTTAAGTGGTGTCATGTCTCTGGCAAGTACTGACAACAGGGTCCGCCACAGCAGCCTGCGTCTGAGAGGGACACAGAACCGCCGCCGGGAGTTTCGAGAGAAGAGCTTGAATCAACTAAAATAGACGAGTGCCGTGCCCTGCCTCGGAAGAGAGGGATTAGCAGACCTCCATTCTTTCTCCTTGGTCACACTCACTCGCCTTGCGTCAGGGGAGAGGACTTTGTGGCGGAACGATGAGCAAACCGGCGACTTTGGCCACTTGCATTGCCAAGATGTACGAGGGAGGCAAGCTGGACAACGGAGGCACGCCGGCGGGGCCGGCCAAGAAGCCCAACAGCAACCTCCTGACCAGCCTGGGCGGAGTGGACGTCAAACTCACTGTGCTGGAGGGCAAGATGGAGCAACTTGCTCGCGGCCAAGCCGAGGTGCTTCGCCGGCTGGACGTGGTGTGCGACGGGATGGGAACCCTGGAGAGGGACCTGGCACAGCTGAAGAAGAGTAGTGGGCAGCCGGCAGCGCCTGCCGAGGGCACACTCTTGGCAGAAGTGCGGGCGCTTTGTGGAGAGACGGTGGCGCTTTTGAAGGGCGTGAAGGAAGAGGGCCGCTGCCAGCGGGTCAAGATGGAGGGCATCGCCAGCTCAGTGTCCGCGGTGGATAAAGTGCTGGCCTATGTGGGCGAGGTTTTCCGCAGCTCCAAGATAGTGGAGTTCATTGTGAAGGGCATTGTGCCTTGGGGGAGGCAGGAGCCACCGGACAGGGCAGTGGTGGAGGTCAGTGGGCTCCACATGAATCACACACTATTACAGCTGTCTATCAGCTGAGGAGTTGACCACTCCTGCCAGTGGTTATTCTCTGTATTATCTGTGTTATCATGTGTGTTATTTTTCTTTCTGGATCTGTGTTTTGTTGATTTGAGATACAGGATGTATTTTGGTATAAGCCTCTGCAATAGCAAGCAGGATGTTATTCAGGAGCCCTTATACAGTAGATCTTATCATAGGATTTCAAGGGAATGCAAACTGTGACTGCAGGTGCAGGTTTGGGTGTCTAATATATGGTGGGTGCCCCATGGCTTTGTTTGTGTAAAGCCACTTAATCTCAGGGGATGGGGTGAACATACAACTGCCTGAGGGTTATTTTTCTAGCAGCTGTAAATCCAGTGTCAGCTAGAGTTGCGCAATCCAAAGTCTCTAAAACCCAAAACATATAGATGAAAGGTCATTTGCTGGCATTGGGGTCTTGAGATTGGAGGTTCAAACGTAATACTATGTATACATAGTGATAACAAATATAATTATATCACATTGAATAGCAAAACGCTAGTTGCAATTATTTTAACCTTTAACTTAACTCCATCAATCTACTTATTATTTAATAGACTATTTAAAACTTTAGCTTGAACATAGTTTTCAACTAGCTCAACTAGTTTCTCTGCCATCATATGTGAAAATGTTGTGTTGGGACATGTCATGTATGCATTCATATTTGAGTACAGCTGCCTGAAAGGTTAGGTCACCATTTTGTAATTTTTCGAGCTCTAGGCAGTTGTAGATGTAAGTGGATCACCCTTCACCTACGCAAGCCCCCTCTGACCTGAACACAGCCCTCTGATGTCCTGCATATTCCTCGCCCTAAAAGCTCCCGTTACAGAAGGCATCTCCCAGTTAGTCTTGGCTTAGATGGGATAAAGCAAGGCAGAGCTGCCGAGGCCTAATCCAGCCCAGTCTGCTGTCAAATGGCGTCACAGTGTTGTTAAGTGAAGACACTTCAGTGCGTCATATTCTGAGTGGCGTAAATGCTGACCAAAAAAAAAAAAACCATGGCTGCTTGTTCTCAATGAATGGGAATGTGTCTGGGGAATGTCACACCCAGACATTAGCAAGCCAGAGAGTCTGTGCTATTTGACTGGGGAATTTCACTAAATAATCATCAATGTGTCACAAATTGTCATTTGTAAGGTTAAATAGAAACTGACAGCTAACAAAAAGAACCTCTTAGTCAAAATATCAGAAAGGTTTTTGAAGAAACCTTGTGTGGGTCTTATCCCTTTTTTCCCTGTCTTAACATTTACCTCTGAGATTCTCATGCTATATAGTAACAATTGACATAGCAAAGTTTTGGCTTTGTAAATGTTTGTGAATACCCTGGTCTTGAACTCATAATGTGATTAAGGTTATATTCTTCCACCCATCAGAAAAATAAATCTGAAGATGGCAGTGCAAAGCATAAACCTGAGGTGTGTGATCAAGGAACCCAGGTCGAGGAGGAAGATTCAGTTCCTGGTAAGAGTTGACCTTTGGCTTTTCCACTGGTTTAAATTTATATCTTTTTAGAAATTTTAATGTGAATGTAAGTACATCAGGCATGGTGCTGCAGATTTCTTTAGGGCATACGATACAATGTGGGCATGTATTGCCTGAGCTATTTTATGGAGAAAAAAAAACACACTTGCTGGCATGTGTTATACCCTGTGTCTGTACGGTTGGTTGCAACGTCTGTACAGTTTGTGTCTGTGGGATCCTCAGTTTGGTGGTTTGTCCTCACACAGATCAACTCCAGCAGAGTGAGAAGAGTCCAGCACAGTCTCCCGAGTCAGAGGTTGCATCCGCAGAGGTCAAAGGTCAGAATGCAGAGAGTGAGGGGGTTACGCCACCTCCTAGTGAAGCAGAGGACTCCAGCAAGGGCCAGCGTCGGCAGAAGGAGGTGACGCTGAAGAGCAGAGAGCCCACTAGGGTCCAGACCTTTGCTCCGGAGGTGCAGGAGGAAGTAGCCACTGCAGAGGTTCCTAAGGATGCTGCTGTTGAGTTGATTAAGAAGGAGAAGGTAGACACAGCATTAACTACTGTGGCTCCCCAAGAGTTGTCAGCTCCAGAGGAAGAAAGGTACACCCATACAAAGGCTCAAACATGACATTCAACCATTTACCAACCATAGTTTCAGAAACTCAATAGGAAGCAGACTAGTATTACACAGGCTGCAATAATCATATTGCTTAATGCATATAGCGTATAGCGTATAGCACTGCAGTGTGAGGACAGTGTAATGCAGATAATAATCTAACCTCAGAAACAGACCGTCACTGTCAGCACTCACGCTGCTGACACAGTAGTTGCATGATAACTGGCCCTAATGGCCTTGATCATGCACGGCATTTTAGAGTGCAGACTGTAGTGTGTAACAAAGCATATAAAAGCTGTCTGGATAAATGAATGATTCAGTGCAGCATGTTGTCATAGAACCCTCAAAATCTGCCGCTGAGCTGTCGGTAGCCTAGGATGAGGGACAGGAAGAACAGAATGAAGGGCCTATGAGTCACACAGCAAACATGTCCTCACCCACGTACTTTAATTGAATTATAAATGCAAAAATGTCCTTGAGTTTCATTATTCCCATATCAACAGGGTTTGCTTTCATGTACTAAACTGAAGGATTTTAAGCAGCTGGTGGTTTTCACTGTGTGTTGGGGGCATATAAAAGTGGCAATACAGTGTATATTACAACTCTATTGTTACCACCAGAGCGGAACATACTTCTTTTTCAAGAAATCTACCTGGAAATGGGTTTCATATGCAACTCACATTTATGCTACTTATGAAATTGGAGAGTTGTCAGCCATGTTCATACAGCCATATGTTTTACTTTGTCCAGGGCCAAAGAGCAAACAGAAATTGCAGTGGATCGCAATGACATTATAGCAACAGTTGTTCCTCCACAACCAAGCCACGAGGAGAAACCGCAAAAGTTTGATGAGGTTGAATTAACAACTCAGTCAAAGCAGCAGGAAGCTACTTCCCAAGAGAAGCCAAAGCCCCTGCCAGAAGACAGTAGAGCCAAGACGGATAAACCAAGCACCAAGGTAAAGGAGGCAGGGTCCACACCAACTGTTCCCAAATCAGATTTAGTCCAGGTGCAAACAGAAACTGCAGACACGGTCCAAGACAAGCCCACGTCGGCTACAGTGTCAGAAACTGTTGAAGACAGCACAAAAGCTACTCCTCCGCCAACGCCTGGGACTCGGAAAAACTCACTTTTCAAAGGTCTGGGCAAGGATTCAGAATCACAGCTAGTGGTTATAGGTGAGCGAATCCTACCAGCACCTCCTGCTGATCGTTCTACTGTATAATTCAGCCTCAGCCAAGTGCTACTCAGCCTATAATGTGTTTGGAATCAAGCCCCATGTGATTACTTCTACTAACTTAATTTTGGGTTATTGATTATTTTAAACTGTCAAAAAGTTTCCATTTGTGATGTGGTGGTGGTGGGTAGGTGTGTAATGTCTATATGATAATTCGTCAGAGTACACTTTGATTTTTGACTTTGATTTCATCTTTATAACTGATGCTACAATCATTTTCTGCATTAATATTGTATTATCGTTATCATTATGGTGGTAAACACATGTTCAGCTGACCCTCATCTGATGTCTTTGACTGTGCTGTTCCATCTCACATCTTACTGCTGTGGTTTGTCTAGATGACTGTCCTCCTCAGCCTGCTCCCTTTGAGCATCGTATTGTAAGTGCCAAGCAAGTACCCATGGGCTCCTACTACAGCGTCAAACCCAATGAGATCCTGGGTGGGTAAGTCCACATCAACTTCCTTTTCACTTGGGACATTGTGGTCTCCACATAGACATAGACATAGAAGTGAGCTGAATTCCTTGATTTGAATAATACATGAAATGTTAGACAGACAGGCATGCTACAGAGTGTGCAGTGACAAGAGCACATGCTGGGAAGTGGGAACTTAGTTTACAGGCATGTGTACGGGCCTGGGCACATCCTGTCTTAAACCTTACTATTTGTGTGGGATCTGGGAAAACCCATCACATGGTGAAATTAACATAAGACTTTAATACCATCCCAGCCACTTCCAGGATGTGGCTAGGATGGTATCCAGGATGTTGCTATGGGATGGTATCAGAATCCTAGGCTGGTGACATTTCACGAGTGGAGCTAGGCGGAGCTATGCGGAACGAAGTTCATCTGGCGAGAGTCAGGTTATTGAATAGGAGCAGTAATCAAGGATTTTTTTTGTGGGTGGGTTTTCCTAGATCCCATCACAATTTTGTCCAGTCATGAAGTGTCTGGGATTCCCCTTCCATTGTGAAACAGTTGAAAGATGTGGTGTATGACCATTATGATTAGTCAGTTTTTAGTCAGTGTCTTTCCTGTGAATGAGCACATATGCACTTACTCAGAAGTGTCCAGTTAACCTTGTTGTACAACAATCATCTTGTAATTGAAATTGAAATCACAGTGTTGGTTTGATGTTAGTGTTGGCCCTGTGTTAGCCCTTGCTGCACAGTTGAGTATGGAAAGGCAGATTGCTGTGAAGTGAAACAGGGTGTTCCAGCCCTCCTGCTCCATACTGCTCACGCAGGACTCTTCACCTCCGATAAGGGTCACCACCACCGGACTGAGTTATTTTTAACTCAGCCCTATCAACACACTGTCAGCTTGGCATTTACCCAATTATGTCCGCTGTCAATGGCAATGCAGATAAAGGCAGACGGCTGGGCTAACTCGCTGTGCAGTTTGCAGATAATCGGGAGCAGGCTGGCACGAATGTGCAGAGGTGTGTGATAGCGTGAGATGGCCGGAGAGCGGTGAAGAGATACCACGTAGCCGCACCGAGGCCAACAACTGGCAGCACAGAGAGGCCTAATCCTCCCCTCCCAGAGCCACTAATATGCAGCAGGGCTTGTTTTCGACTTGGCATGAGCCGCGGTTATTTTTGGGAGATGGTGAGCGGCTCCATTTGCATAGGCCGCTCTCTGTGAAGCAGTGGCAGCCATCTCAACATATTCAACACTGTGGCTGTGCACTGTGATGGGCTATAACGACCTCGAGCTGTCCCCACGGATGTAATCAGAAACGGGAGCCAGGGATTCTGTACAGGGCTCACCTGCAG
Source organism: Alosa alosa (assembly GCF_017589495.1). Classification (NCBI taxonomy): domain Eukaryota; kingdom Metazoa; phylum Chordata; class Actinopteri; order Clupeiformes; family Clupeidae; genus Alosa; species Alosa alosa. The sequence goes on from NC_063202.1 coordinate 26,115,052, forward strand.
GGAATATGCTGAAATGTTTTTTTTTTTTTATTTATGTATAGCATTACATGTATGGGCGTTTGTGCACTTACACAGTGTGTACAGTGTGCATAGTCTATGTGTGTTTGTGACTTTCTGTTTATGTGTGAGTGTACAATTTCCATTAAGCAATCTGTATAAACAAGTGCGTACAGTGTTCTGTATTTGAGTGTTTTTGCATGTCTCCCCAGCGGTCGCTTTGGCCAGGTCCACAGGTGTGCAGAACTGTCATCAGGACTGACCCTCGCAGCCAAGATCATCAAAGTGAGGGGGATGAAGGAGAGGGTGGGTATCAAACAGCAAAGACCTCCCGTGTGTCCTTGGTATCTCCTCTACACCCAGCCTTACCCAGCATACCAATCTCCAGTCCCCAGCAGCCCCCCCCCCCCTCCCCCGCCCCCAACAACAACCCGCAGCCCCGATCCCACCTTTCACTCTGTTCCTGTTAAGTTGATTTATGGGAACATTTCCCAGACAACAGCCGCTAGTGCTGCACACTTAGTGGTACAGTATGCACGTACACACACACGTGCGCGCACACACACACACACACACACACACACACACACACACACACACACACACACACACACACACACACACACACACACACACACACACACACTTAAACAAATTAATGTATGTGTACATATATGAGCAAATAAATACACACCAACACAATCCTCTTGATAGACACACATAGTTGGTTACACACCACTACAAACACTAACATGGCTGACTGGCTCAGGAGCACCCTTTTCAAAGCTTCAAACGCCATCATCACTTTCTCTATTTCATCCACATCCTTGGCCTTCAACAACTGACTCTAATTACATCTGCTAAAGACAAGAATCCACTCATAAGCACATAGTTGATGAGCTTAACCAGCCGGTGACCCTAAACCCAAGACAGTAAAGCATGTCATAAAATCAGAGGCGAGGGCAAAGCTGTCCAGTTGAAGTATGTTCAACTCTCATCAACTCGGATGGAAACCAGAACACTACCACATGATGGACAAATGATCTTTTCTCGTGCACCGATGACAAGCAAGCTTTCTGCTTGTCTGCTTGTTGCTTAGGTTGGTCACCATGGTTTTCACAGATATTAAATACAGAACAGAAGTCTTTAGATGCCATAGAATGAATCAGGTTCTTTTGACCTACATCTCTTCTGTAGGTCTCAATTTTCTCTCTCTGTCTCTTTCATTTTTTTATATCTCATGCTAGTTTGCGACTAACAGTTTGAGTTTGAGATTTTATGCTCTTTTTCATGCCACAGCAACAGCTCCCACAGCATGGCTTCTCCACTCCCATCCCTTCTGTCTCTCTGTTTTCTGTTCACACACACACACACACACACACACACACACACACACACACACACACACACACACACACACACACACACACACACACACACACACACACACACACACACACTCTCATCTCTCTCTTTTTCATATAATTGCAAAGGAACAACATGATCAACATTTTAGACTCTAAAATATAACGACTGATGGTAACCTGTGTAGGAAATAAATCTTCATTGTCATGGACAGCGACCTGGAAAAGCAGTGCTTAGATGCTTAGAACAGTATTCTGTTATATTGATTGTGTTGTCCATCTTTCACATACAGTACCTATTGCCTCTCCATTTGCCTCCTGTCTGTCTGTCTATCTGTCTGTCTGTGTTGCAGGATGAGGTGAAGAATGAGATCGGAGTCATGAATCAGTTGAACCATGTCAATCTAATTCAGCTGTATGATGCCTTTGAGTCACGATCAAACCTCACTCTCATAATGGAATAGTAAGCTGTTATTTGACTATTTATGTGGATGATTGCATATGCCATTGGCCTAAATAGCCTACAGGTTTCCCTTCTAAAATCACTGGTATTGTCTAAAATATATATGTAAAAGAGGATGTCTCCTCATGTTTTAGTTCTTACGCTGCTTGAAACCTCTGATGTGTGAAAAATATTATACCCTTGGGACAGTAAAGAACCTAACTAACTAACTATACTGTATACTTTCTCAGTACCTAAATATTGACTTATGTGCTAAACATTGTATACATACAAAAATAGGTATATACCATAACTGATACACAAATGTGATCCAGTGTTCCAAGCTGAAAGCAAAAACAGGGCAGTAATATAAGTCTCAGTGAACATATTTCTGCTACTGTACTGTCTCTCAGGCTACATGTTTTCTTAATCTGCATCACTCATAATGTTTAACCATGATGCAACAGTACAGAACTGCAATATATATATATATATATATATATATATATATATATATATATATATATATATATATATATATATATGTATTGAATGATTCACAGGTTATGAGTTTTATACTATACGTTAGCAAGTCATAGCAAGTCATGCGGATGAGCCATTCATTGTGTCAACAGTGTTAACAAACATTTGAGAAATATTTCAGAGAAGGAGAGCAAAGAAATATTGCAGAGATTTTGAAAGAAGGGTGAGGTGTGAAGGCTTGCCTCAACTCACTGCACATGATTCTGATGTGCAAGAGATGAAAGAGACAGGAAGTTGGCCACTCTATTACTCCATTTGAGGAGTTCAACATGCCACATCTGCTTGCATTCAGCTAACTTGCAAAATGTGTATTTTAACATGCAATATACATGTGTGTGTGTGTGTGTGTGTGTGTGTGTGTGTGTGTGTGTTTGTGGTTGTACCACCAGTGTGGATGGAGGCGAGCTGTTCAACCGCATTGTTGATGACAACTACCTGTTGACAGAGCTGGATGCAATTGTTTTCACCAGGCAGATTTGTGAAGGAGTACAGTACCTTCATCAACAGTACATTCTCCATTTAGACCTTAAGGTAAACCACTAACCATTGTGTAAATTTATTGCATTGCAAGCTCACAAAAATGCCAGTACTTAAAAGGCTAAAAGGCTATGCTTCTGTGAAACCTGATATAATCTGTCTGAAATAATGAGGGTCGTGTTTTCACACAGAATGTGCACATTTGTGTTTCAGCCAGAAAATATTCTCTGTGTGAGCAACACAGGAAACCAGATCAAGATCATTGACTTTGGCCTGGCCAGGAAGTAAGTCAACGCAACATGTGATGTTTGTTTTCTTAACCTGTTTGTATTGTCACAATTCATTAGATTGCATTGATTTCCTAGAACATCTATTCATTTTGTTCTACTGTATGAGTCACCAATTACTGCTCTCATTCTTCTCTTCCTACTCCTGTAGCCATGGTTACTGTCATAGCTCCTCAGGTAGGGGGCAGTGGAGGACATGAATGATAGTTTTCATTTTAAGCTCTGCTGATTTAGACAGTGGCATTATTGTAAAATAGTGTAGGTCAGGGATGTAGTGGAGGCTAAACGCAAGTAAACACAGTTTATCCACCTTTATAACCTACATCATCATCAAACATGTTCTGAATGCTTTTTAAAAAAAAATCTGATACCGCATGGTGCATTCCAACTCACCGTGATCACAGAATTTATAGTTTACCCACCTCTTATTTTACCACTACATAACTGGTGTAGGTGGCAAAAAGATTCTATATAATTGACATGTATGCAATCTTGTCTATTTCCTTCACCAGATATAGGCCCCGGGAGAAACTGAAGGTCAACTTTGGCACCCCTGAGTTCTTGGCACCCGAAGTGGTCAACTACGACTTTGTCTCCTTCCCCACAGACATGTGGAGTGTTGGAGTCATCACTTACATGCTGTGAGTGGGTAACCATGGCAATATTATTCATGCCAAATGAAAATGCATGCTGTGTGAGTTGCTAGTCTTCAATGTGACAAAATGTGACAGATCTTAGCATTTGCATACAGTAGAACTGACAGCATTTGGTTTCATCCACCTCCCCTCACGACTGTCAGAAGAGTTTGAACAAGGCAGATGCACTTTAATGTGTGTGCACTTCCTTGCTGGACATCGATGAACACTAATAGTCCAGTGACTCAGTGGAGAAGCTCAGTGGTGAACAAATAGGCAGGCAATAAAAGCTGTATGTCAGCCAGGCCAGATTGCTTAGCACAGACTGCTCTGCAATTTAATCACCAAAGGGCAGCATTCTCACTCAAATGGCGCATTGTAATCAGGCTTTTAGTTCCACTAATTTGGTCTTTTTGTCCAGAAAGAAACTATTATTGGTTCTCTGGCCAGTTTGTCCTTTTCACCACTCACTCCCCCTCCACTCCTCTGTCTAGGTTATTTATCCATCTCTCTCCCTCTCCCTCTCCCTCCCTCCCTCCCTCGTGGTAGTCAGAATCTCAGGGGAGCCACAGTGATTTAATTAATGCTAATAACCTCACAGCTGTTGAAGGAGCTTTGGGAGGGCTCGCCCATACCCAGAATGTGTGTCTGGCCCACTTCATGCTGCTGGCTGCCCCAAAACACAACCCCTGGGCTCCAGTGTGCTGATTCAATTATTCTCCCCTATTTAAAGCCACTATAATCATGTGCATGTGTGCAGGGGTGTGTTTATGGATTGCGTTTCAATTTCACAAGTATGTGGCACAACCACCAGCGGCTACATGTAAAGGCTATTGGTAGTGGGACTATGCACAATATCCTGTCACATTGGAGCAGTTTTTGAGGAAGTTTCTCTACTTCCGTTCTCTGTTGGTTTTATGCATAATGTTGTGTTGCAGCTTGAGCGGCCTTTCTCCGTTCATGGGAGACAACGACACAGAGACCATGAACAACATCCTGCATGCAAACTGGGACTTTGATGCCGAGGCATTTGAGAACGTGTCAGAAGAGGCAAAGGATTTCGTCTCCAAGCTGCTCATTCCTGCCAAATGGTACACCACTCTTGCCTAACTGTCCCCCACAGCTAAACACCACCCATACGCTCCATGTCACTCCACTTGCTTTCAAAACAAACTTGTCCTCTCGTTAATCTGTTTAACTTCGTAGCCTTATTGTGTCGCCCCTATTAAACACATAACCAATTCCTCTTCCCCTCCCATGCTTTCACCTTTGGTTTTCCTTGGCATATGAAATATGCTCCTCTAATGCAGTTATTATGGGGAAAGGGCTTTGATCATATCAGTGCCTGCTTATGCAGATGCCTCCAGCCCTTGCTGTAGCACTCTGTTGGCAGGAGATAATAGCAGGCCAGCATGGCAGGTGACTGAGGGGGTCACGTGATGCGAACTATAAGGCCTGCTTTGACCTCTTTACAAAAACACTTAGAGACGGAGACAATGTTAACGATCATCTAATCTAAGGGCAAACAGAGGCACCAACATGGGGGATGACTAATCATAGGAAGAAGGCTGGCCGTTCCCACTGACATAACAGACTTTTAGGATGCATCTGGACACTCTGTATTTAGCTGATGATAAGGCATGGAATAGCACAGGTGCCAGAAATAGATGCTATTGTGGGCCTACAACTTGCCCGTGGCAAGGCAACACAATTATAACATTCCTGGCAGGCTGCTGCCAAAGTGGTTGCTCAGGTTTGAAAGCACTGTTTTATTTTAATGACCCGTTTACTATTTCTTTCTCTGGATCCTTTATGATCCATTTGGTGCAATGCATCAGCCTCAAAATAGACTGTGCCTGCTGTGTGGATCATTTAAAACCTACTGCAGTAATACATTAGCGTACACACATACATTAACAACCCCCCCTTCACACACACATTCACACACTATCACTTACTTAGAAATAACTGCTACAATGTAAGTGCAATACTTACATAAGCACTTACATAATACTGTTGTCTATTGCTGCAAGAGGAGACGAAACCCAAGATTTTTACACACTACTGAGATGTAACAATAAATTAATCTTGACTTTTGAATCTGGTTATACATTGACTTGAATTGTTGTCCAAGCTATATTGTCTGAAGGATGTGCACAACTCTGAGATGGATGGATGGATGGATGGATGGATAGATAGATAGATAGATTGATCGATCCCCAAGGGGATATGACTGCTGGCACACAAGCCTGTCTGTTGAATCATTTTCTTGCTGTGGTTGTTCCCTTTGCCAGTGGTCGCCTCAGTGCCTCAGGTTGCATGAAGCACCCCTGGCTGAATAACCTGGAGGAGAAGGCCAAGAAGCAATGTGTCCGCCTCAAGTCTCAGCTCCATCTGCAGCGATACCTGGCTGCTCATCGGCAATGGAAGGTGAGGGGCCAATTATGTTGGGATAAAATTGCTCTGTGTGATAAGGTCTACAGTTACTCATAAATGTCCCTCTAGGTACAATCCCTTTGTACCCTCTTCAGTACCTGTACCAGAAAATAAACCAGCTGTTGCTCATTAGCTTTATCAGACATGGCTTCATTTGGATGAAAGGTGACTTTATTAATGCAATTATTTTTCCTCATTGCACAGAAACACTTCTATGTGGTTGCAGCTGCCAACCGACTCAAGAAGTTTTACCAGGACCGAACGACAAACCCGGCATAGCATCGGCCCTGCCACGTGTGTCCCTGAGATGAGATGTCACCGAGGAAACGGGACCACACAGCCTCAGCAGGTCTGCCTGGAGGAGGGCTGACGACTGTTTGCTTTTCTGTGTGAAATCTGGACAGACCAGGCAGACCGCCCAGCACCGAGGCCGCGGCGTGCAGCAAGCACGAGAGGATACTGACTGTAATGTGTAATTAATATTTCTATCACTTTTTTTACTGTACAGTTCACTGATTTGCAGGGTGGTAACACTGTGCCTGGGGGGTCAGATGATTTGAATATAAGGTGCATTACGTGTTCATTTTATAGTGCTACTTTAGTCCTCATATGACTCAACCATGTGGTCAGCTGAGTGGGTGGGCATGAGAGAAGAACTCTCTGTTCGTCCACTCATGTACCATGTTTGGAATGCTGTGCAATGTTTACCTCACGTATCTGTCTTTCCACACTACTGTTGATGTATGGTGGGCGGCACGATACAGTTTGCTGGTGGCAGTTTGTGGGTGAACAATTTCTCCTTCTGTGAAGGTTTCCTACTTTTCTAGGCTATGGGTAATTACAAGGCACTTGCAGATTTGTCCCTTAACGGCATTCATGCATTATAATACAAAAAGGCCTTTTGAGTTATTTCACCTTCAGATAGAGAAGGCTATTTATATCAAACTAAGTTATTCAGGAATTCTATGCACACATTGTAAATGCATTAAATATTTGAAACAATTTGGTTAAAACATGCACACCTCTTTCTGTAGGTTGTGTACAAAAGTGAATTGGTATATATCTGTATTATTTTGAAAAGATACATTCTCACAAACTTTAATGTGTTCTGCAGAGGTTTTCTTTTCCTTTGTAACTTTTACTAGAAATGTTATTACAGCAGGTGCAACTGAAGTTTGTCCCTTTTTAGAGGCCAATTAAACATTACATGAAAGAACATCTGGGAAAATCTCTCATCTCTAAGTCTGTTTTATTTATCAATGAATTGTGCCAGCAATACTCAGGATGTATATACTTAGCAGTTGCAATTCTGTTATTTCTTTTGTCTTAAGTGTTTTAAAATTAATCATTTCTCTGGCAATGAAGCCAGATGTGAGTAACACTTATGCTGCTAAGCTTTTGTAGCCTCAAGAACAGTTCATAATCTGGTACTTTTCTGTCATTGATGGTAGAGTTTCTTATAAGACCTTTGTTAGATCTAGCGAGATCTAACTTTGCAAATGCAAAAGCAGTTATTTGGTAGTTGCATGTATAATGAGCAGGTCTGAAGTGCAAAAAAAAGTATTTTATTTAAAACAAACTGTGGTGCATTGAAGCAATATTTAAAGCTTTTCCATCTGTTCAACATATTTATTGCCCTAAATTCACCCTAAGTCCCTGACTTCCATACAGGAAGGGAGATTATCAATTTGACACAGAAGGGCAGCTGTTGGATTATGATTCTGGAATTATCAAAGCTTTATCAACCACTCAATGCAGAGAAAAACTTGTAAACATCCTATTTAACATAAATAAATGGTTTGCTATTGCTAACAGATATTCTGTGTTAGGACAATTGGAAGAGTGAGGTGAGCATCAAAATCTGGTTCCAAAATGCAAGCCTTCAAACTTCACATGGGCACTTAAAAGTTGTAGCCCCAGAATAACACCAATCAGCGGTCATCATTTTGTTGTTCTTTACTGTAAACATAAAGGATTAAAACAGTAAAAAAAAAAAAAAAAAAAAACAAAAAAAAAAAAAAAAAACAATGTTCCACATTTTGCCACAAGAGGGCAGAGTGAATGATGAGTCCTTCCTTAGTATTCATGGCCAACTATGAACACAGTCAAATAATATATATATATATATATATATATATATATATATATATATATATATATATATATATATATATATATATACACACAAAACATAGGAGATGATCAATTAGAGCTTGTTTCTAAAGCATCTGCTTTCTTTGACTTGAGCGCATTTTCTAAGATTTTCTTTTTCCATTCTTCGTAATCCTCTTTCACACTCTCCTCTGACTCCTCCTCTCTCCGTTGCTTTGGGGATGTTGGCAAGACCTCCTCTGCTAGATGGGAGGAAAATGACACACTGAGCTGATATTTACCACTATGCATCAGCTGCAGAGTGGCACAGTAAAGCCAGAGCCTGCCTGTCATACTGCCAGTCTTTCCTCCCTCCATGGCATTTTTGACATTTAGGCATGGCTTAAATTAAACCACACCTGTTAGACCACTAGGTGTGAGTGTATCTAATCCGATTTATGGTTATTTCTAAAGAAAGGACAACCCTGTTGAACAGACATGTATTATATTACTAATTATACTACTTATATTGCATTTCATATGTGGTTTCTGTATTTTGAAACTACAAATTGGTTTTAGTTACTTTCAATTATCTCCCTTCGAAGAGGCACATAGTTACAGTTCATGGAATATCATATGTAATTTTGAACTGTAACAAACTTTTTATGACTTGCTAAGGTGAGTTAGTTAGTGTTAACTGATGTGAATGAAGGTTAAGCTAGAGTAATGCTTGAAGCTACATGCCAATGTGGTTAATGCATTTGTGTGTGTGCTTTATGCTTAGCTTTTTACATTGGTTTTCAATAAATAAATCAAATCAGCTGAAGTTTTTGACACTCTTTGGGTGGGGATGCTGCAGTATAGAGAGAAGTATAGAGTATAGAGAAGACAAATGGCCCTTACCTTCTTCCATCTGCCCAAAGCCCTCTGCTGGACTCTTCTGTCTTTTCTGCCCCTTTTTCACTGGCTCCTTCAAATGAGATGCTTTACCTGCCAGTGGATATCAGCGGTGGATGGCATGAGCATGTGAGCATTTGGATATTCCTGAGTTATTACATGTAGGCAGAACACCTCAGTATGTGCTGATTCTCAGTCAGATTCTAAGTCACTGACTGGCTGGTGCCTGTATTTCCTGTGACATCTATTCAGTATATGGCCACACACAGCATTAATTGAGTTCCAAGCAATTAATACAATGGTACAATCATAGTTTAGGTTTAAATGTCAAGGCAATTTTAAAGGATGACATAGCGTGTTGTGTACTTCCAGTCAACGTATAAGTATCAAACCGGTGACATTCACAGACTGGTGGACTGCTACCATGTGGCTGCACTCTTTGTACAGTAGATGACTTGATACAAAGCGCCTTTCTCAAACCCAAGGCCGCTTTAAATAGTGGGAAGGAAAATACAACACACACACAAAACAACACAACACAACAAAGACAAGCTAAGTGTATAGAGCTATGTGTTGGGTGTGGAGGAGAAGTGATCATCAACAAAAAGGTCTTGTGATGTGCTTTGAAGAAAGGAAGAAAGGGACAGTCACAAAGAGGTTGGGGGAGGGAGTGCCAGAGTTTGGGGGCCAAGGCACTGAAGGACCTGCCACCCAGGGTGTAAGTAATTGGACTGTGCATAACATACGAGAAGACACCAATTTCAAAATATTTTCAGCAATCGAAATGTATACTGAAATATAATGTGGACATGTAAAACTGTGGGCAAATCTATATATATATATATATATATATATATATATATATATATATATATATATATATATATATCTATCTATATATATATCTATATATATATATATATATATATATATCTATATATATATCTATATATCTATATATATATATATATATCTATATATCTATATATATATATATATATATATGAGAATCAGACAGAATGGGTCCAAATGACATGCATGCCATCCACAGCTGCCACTGGCAAATCTCACAGCCTGGTGGGTGAGTAGGTTTCATTGTCTGTATAATGATTGATTGTCACTGCCTGATGAGAGTCGAACATAGATGTGACTCGCGCATGCTCAAGCATAAGCGATTAAGGCAAAGCGGCATAATGTAAACATTAGAGTACAGGAATTACATGTGCGGCTCATGCCATGTCCGACTCACATCAGGAAGTGACCATGCTTAATCAAAGCCATGCTTAATCACACCCTGTACAGGAAAGAAAGAAATGAAATAAAAACTGCTACCAGGGGTATTTCACAAAACCTAGATAAGGGATTAAGCAGGGATGTTTGGTTATCCTGGCTGAATTTAGCCTCGACTTGGTTTCACAAGATATGGCACATAAGTTACTATGGGCAATGTACTATTCTGTGCACCTAGCCTGGTCCCAACCAGGCTAATAGCCAGGCTTAGTTAATTCTAATGTTAATTATGCGGTCTTATTGGTTCAGCCAGCTGTTATTAAAATCTTATTACACGGCTCTTCAGAGTGCTGCAGAACGTTCCATTCACATGAATGGGCCTTCCCAACGTTTGGGCCTATGTTAAATCTATATAAATCACTGGCAAAGCATTTAATGACCGCCGTCAATGGCAACGGGTTTTGTGCTTCTGATTAATGTCTTTCATATCACTATGCAAGGACTAGAACTTCATTCAAACGTGAAAGCAGACGGTTGATCAGCTGTGTTCTAAAGAATGTTTGATTCAAGTTCAGCAGCATGTGTTGCGAACTATTTGTTTCTCAGCAAATGCCACGATGAACGGTAACAAATAGGCTAGGTTATGTAGGCTAAAGTCATATCGTGGGGAGTTTATTATTTCGTTTTGGCAAGTAGCCATTATAATAAAGCGGGATAATGTATAGAGCGCCCGGTCATTACTGTGAAAATAAGTCCCTTCAGGGCAGAACAAGACCCCTCGCTGCGCCCGGGTCGGTTAAGCCCTGTCGGGACTTATTTTCCCAGTAATGACCGGCGTTCTATACATTATCCCTTACAGATCATATATCACATTTTTCACTGGCTCCTTCAAATGAGATGCTTTACCTGCCAGTGGATATCAGCGGTGGATGGCATGAGCATGTGAGCATTTGGATATTCCTGAGTTATTACATGTAGGCAGAACACCTCAGTATGTGCTGATTCTCAGTCAGATTCTAAGTCACTGACTGGCTGGTGCCTGTATTTCCTGTGACATCTATTCAGTATATGGCCACACACAGCATTAATTGAGTTCCAAGCAATTAATACAATGGTACAATCATAGTTTAGGTTTAAATGTCAAGGCAATTTTAAAGGATGACATAGCGTGTTGTGTACTTCCAGTCAACGTATACGCATGCTCAAGCATAAGCGATTAAGGCAAAGCGGCATAATGTAAACATTAGAGTACAGGAATTACATGTGCGGCTCATGCCATGTCCGACTCACATCAGGAAGTGACCATGCTTAATCAAAGCCATGCTTAATCACACCCTGTACAGGAAAGAAAGAAATGAAATAAAAACTGCTACCAGGGGTATTTCACAAAACCTAGATAAGGGATTAAGCAGGGATGTTTGGTTATCCTGGCTGAATTTAGCCTCGACTTGGTTTCACAAGATATGGCACATAAGTTACTATGGGCAATGTACTATTCTGTGCACCTAGCCTGGTCCCAACCAGGCTAATAGCTTTTAAGAGCTTTATTTCATTTATATATTATTTGCTAAATGTATTTACACAAAACACAACAGATTGTCTGCCTCATACCATATAGTTAACATTTTTAACTGTAATAATCTTATAATTATTGTTTGTATAACTGTTTTCAACAAATTCAGTTATAAAGACAATATAAAGGCATGTATAGTCATACTATGTGTATCTTTGCAAGCGCTTTTTTTTTATTTGGGACGTTTCAAGCCGACATAGGGAAGCACTGACACATGGATGCATAAATTTACATTCAGTTGGTCCACCATGCCTACTCTCCCTGTTTTACAGAAATAGCCATGTTTCCCTACCCTGTAATCCAGAGTTCTTGCTGGAGCACAATATCAATTTGCTCAGCAAGAGACTCTGGAATGAGTAATGATGCACGTTACTTTTGCCCCTTGCATCGCAGGGAACCAATCACATTTATGTATCTGATATAGGCGGGCCAGAGGTGAGCTAAACAGATAACAGACGTAGTGTTATCCAAATGCGTCAAAGTCCGGAATGAGTCAGTTAACATTGTTCGTATAGTGTTATCCAATTGCGTGCAGTGAGATTTTCAAATGCGTGCTTGGTGCTGCCTCTCAAGTTGGGCCTTTACATTATTCGTGGCCAGACCCTTAATCTTTCAGATTGGGTCTGGTCCTCCAGGCTAATGTTTCCCCATTCTTTACTTCACTGTTAGTGTCATTCATACAAAGTGAACAACCGCTTTTAAAATAAACTATTTTCTGCGTCTTTTTAATTCCAACCGTGGGTTTTTGGGGGAAAAGCGAGAACGTGCACGTATCCTGAATGACTTACTCCTGGCTTGCCCTAGTCGCTTCTATTCATCCTGGATTGGCGTTAATGAAACATGTTGAGCTAGGATGACCAGTCAACGCTTGGTCAAGCCTCGCTTTATCACTTATGTTGGATATCTTAACTCTGTCTTTGTGAAATACCACTCTGGTGGTCTGAATGTGATGGAAATGTTTTTGCACTTAATCGGCTGCAAAACATTTGATTGTGTCAGACCCCCATTCAACCCATGCTCTTGTCCTACTGCAGAAGGAAAGAATGCATAAGTACTTACTATAGACTTGTTGTCCTATGGTTTGCAGCTGAGAACAAAGTCGGTCAAAGATGCCCTTCTTAACTCCAGATGAAGTTGCCAGCTTTCTGTCAACTTTGATTTTCATGCACCTGTGAGACAATATAAACACATCTGTATGTTTTAAGTGCTTCCAAGTGTTAAAGTGGTTTATCTTTAGCTCCTGAGTGTAGCAAAACATCCTCTTGATCAAGTCACATTTTGTGTAGCACATAGTAATTATAATTTAAAACACTGTGTGCAACCATTTTAATTATGCATCAGCCTTACTTGCATGCTGTGAACAAGGCCGCTGTTGTGAAAAGGGGTTTTGCGAGATCTAGATCTTGTTGTTGAGCAGCAGGCAGACTCTCCTCATATCTGAAAATAGTAAAGTTAGATGTATTCTTTTTGCCTGCAAAATCACATATTTACAAGAGCTCTTAAAACGTTTAACTAACACCGAAACACAATCAACATTTACTTTACTTTAGGCCTAGGCTACTTTATCTAGATTCTTACCGCTGAAGTATCTGACCAGCAACTTTCACTGCATCCATGCACCCGTACTGGACAGCCAGGTCTCGTAGTCCGAGATTTGTGTTGAGTCCAAGCATGCACTCCATAGATCGGAGGTTGCTTTGATACAACTTCTTATTTAGCCCAGATAATTTGATTGCATATTCCTTTATGGAAAAACATCATGTCACTTATGACATCAATTCCATCAAGTCAGTACAAAAAATGATTTATCCAATTCATGAAGCAAACTTAAGGACCTACCTTGTCTAAGGGAAACTTCAAAGATGTTGCTGCTAGTTCTAGACATATGACTGCTTTGCTAGTGGCCGTGCTGTTGCCTAGGCCCGTGCATTTCACCTGAGATAGCCGCATATATTCCTCTGCTTGACTGCAATGTCCAAGACAACATCAAAACCACGTCAACTCCTGTATTCACATGTACATTGTAATCACTTGGGGTTGTTGGATTAAAACTGCTTTCAAAACCAACAAAGTTGGACCCATACTTACGACTAGCTTACTTGCTAACAATGGCGGCTTTTAAACCACATTTACGTTGATTAATCACACTTAAAAACAGTCAAAAGCTCTACTTGAAAACTCACCATAGTATTTTAGAAGATGTGATGGCCATTTTCGACGCAAGCCTGTTAAACATTTCCCTTTCCATTTCGGCCTATTCGTTGATCTCTTACACACACACAATACTGTTTCGCGGGAAATTTGACAATTTGACGTTTATCCGTACAACCCCCAGTAAAACGTCCTTAGACATGATTGGCTTAAATCAACGTGGGCGTTTCCGATTGAGCTAAATGTCATGAACGGATTTATCGACAATTTAATTATATGTATTGAAATAGTATATTTCGCATTTTTTGATTGTTGCATTTTCCATCAATATTACATTTGCTGTTAAGCTGCCTGTTCGGTCTTTTCAGGGGACGTTTTTACAGCGCATCAGATGGTTCACCAATGGATACATCGCTTACATATTTCACTGTGTGCACAACCAATGAGTACAAGGCTGACGAAAAGTAGCTTCGCTGAACTGGCAACAGTCACATGACTGGGAACAATTTCGGGGGGGTTATTACTGTTTCCTGAAACAGACTTGATAATCATGGTAAGTAAGGCTATGAAAGCATGAAATAAACCACCATATACTTTTGATATAGATAACGGTATTGGTCTAGTACAGGTTCTTCCCTGGTCGTTCAAGCATTTCCGACGACTTGAGCTTTTTAAATAGTTGCACTGTGCCAGGTGATGGCAAGGCCTAGCTGGCTAGTCCAAATTAGCTGTTGCTAGCTCTGTTTCTTATAAGCTGTTGATGTCTTTAGTGATGTTTAAAGAAATATACAAAACACTTTTACTAATGTCCAATCTGGTAGATACCTATGCTTCACATAACATTGAATTTGCATGTTTGGTATCAGGCCGTAACGTAAACCACTCTCTGTCTACATTTCGCAAGCGGTTCAGCTAGCTAACTCGATTGCTCACTAGCCAGGTAACGTTAAATGTTTTCCAGCAATCTTGAAGAAATTGGTCGGTGTTATAGCAGCCTGTTTGTGTACATACATTTTATGTTGCCTTGTATGAGATTGAATAACGATAGCTTTCTCTGCCTAACATATCAATCTGATGTCAGTATATATATCTATGAGGCTAGTGTATGACCACCAGCTGACCAGTGTGTTGTTTGGAATGCATTAACGATACCAGTCGATCGGCAGTAAATAACGCTAGGTACGAAAAACCAACACAGGTATGGTAGTATAACACGGGCATTAGTGTCATAACCCTGTCATACAGCATAATATTATACTACCATACCTGTGAATAAACGATAGTGTTTTAGCGTTGTTCTGAGGAGTTAGCACATTCTCATTCATAGGGATCCCTGTGGAACTTGCAGTCAGGGAGGGGCAAGTGTTAGCTATGTATTTAGGACGAACACGTGATCTGAAGTGATGTGGTTCGCTGTAATTAATTAGTAATGGCCACAAATTAAAATAGCCTTTTACTGATACTAATTAATCGAAACACCGAACATTGTTTACCCTTAGTTAAAGTGAATGCATATGCCCGGTTGTGAAATCTTATCTCTTGAGGTACTGATGACCGACTGCAAATTACACTTGCCTATGCGAATGTCAACATATTGGGTCGAGGTTTAAGGTAAAAACTAGTCAGGACAAATATATAATGTCACATTTGTAATGGTGGTAATCTGAGTTTACTGGCAAGGACTGATATTCAGGATTTTCCCCAAGTTTTGTCATTCTTGCTGATCCCATGCCTGGCTTTTTCCCAGCCAACCACACAGCAGTCACCTCAGGATGAGCAGGAGAAGCTGTTGGATGAGGCTGTGCAGGCCGTTAAAGTGCAGTCCTTTCAGATGAAGCGCTGTCTGGTAAGCTTGGTGATCTTACACAATGCTATCACTGATGTGTCTGTGAATCAGTCTAATTTTAACCACTCTACTCAGGACAAAAACAAGTTGATGGATGCACTGAAGCACGCCTCCAATATGCTGGGTGAACTAAGGACTTCCATGCTCTCTCCTAAAAGCTACTATGAGCTCTGTATCCTTCCTGCCCCACCAACTTGATGCAAGTATACACTGACTGACATCTCAATTATGCCCTTGACAGGTGGAGTTGAATTTGATTCTGAACAATCTGAGTTTTATTCTGTTGAAATACACTGTCAGTAGAACCAGTATCTTTTGTAGAATGTAAGCTGAGTGTTTTGAATGTGAGCTGCCAGAAGACCTTAACGCTCCCTGCAGACATGGCCATCTCTGATGAGCTGCACTACCTGGAGGTTTACCTGACTGATGAGTTTGCCAAAGGCAGGAAAGTGGCTGATCTGTATGAGTTGGTCCAGTATGCAGGAAACATCATTCCCAGATTGTAAGTACTGCACCCATATGTTCTTCCACATCTTACATCTATTGCCTCTAAACATCAGTTCTTTACAGAAGTTGAAAGAACAGCTAAAGACTTAATGATTTAGAAATTCCACTAGTCTAATAATTATCGCTGTGGCCAAAACCGGGTCTGAGTGTTGAATGGTATTGAGTGTGTGTCTTTGCTGTACAGGTATCTGCTAATCACTGTAGGGGTGGTGTACGTGCGCTCCTTCCCCCAGTCCCGTAAAGACATCCTGAAGGACTTAGTGGAGATGTGCCGTGGAGTGCAGCATCCTCTACGCGGCCTGTTTCTCAGGAATTACCTGCTGCAGTGCACCCGTAACATCCTGCCTGATGATGGAGAGCAAGCCGAGTAAGACCAGTCGCTCCAGCCACTTGCAGTTCCTTTGAAAATGACTCATTATATTTAGCTTCAGTCGAATTTTACTTTTATCAAAAATCTGAAACAACTGCTGGGATGATTCAGACTAAATATAAACATCAAAAGACAGTGCCGTGATTGTCTAGCAGGAGAGTAATATGTTAGTTTGTGTGACTTTTATTTATCAGAACATAAGTGGAGTGAGCCTGTTGTCTGAAGTTCCCAACACATAGCCCCAGGATGCTTGTGGCGGCGCCTCCCTCAGACATGTTTAGGAATGCTAATCTGCATGTGTGCTGTTCTGTGTGTGTGTGCAGGGAGGAGATGACTGGGGACATCAATGATTCCATTGATTTTGTGCTGCTGAACTTCGCTGAGATGAACAAGTTGTGGGTGCGCATGCAGCACCAGGGCCACAGTCGTGACCGGGAGAAGAGGGAGAAGGAGAGGCAGGAGCTGCGCATCCTGGTTGGGACCAACCTTGTCCGTCTGAGCCAGCTGGAGGGGGTCAACGTGGACAAATATAAACAGGTGCGCCCTTTCTACCTTCTGACTCTCATGCCGTTGGAGGTCTTATTTTTGTATTCGCCATTCGACTGTGAGGAGTTTAGTGGAGCGGCAAAAGCCCTTGTTGAGTATTGTGACAGTCACTTTCTGGAGCTCAATGTCAAGAAAACAAAAGAGTTAGTGATTGACTTTAGAAGAAATAAGAGAGAAACTAACGGCTCCCACACACACTCGCGTGCGTTGCAGTGCTGGAGACGCATCCCGTTCACTTTACACAGGCTTACGTCATCCTTTGCATAACTGAATTGTGGGTCCGTTGCATCGCGTTGGTTCCGTCACTCGCGTTGAGAATTTCAACCTTTGCTGCACCGACGGACGGCACCAGTCAATCATATTACGAACAAGCGAACAACAGACGGCACCAGCCAATCAAATTATGGTTATACCTTAAGTCATTTGCATAGCCACCATCGGGAACACCCACTGGCATGCGGTGATGGAATGCAACTGTGTGTGGAAGCTGTGAGGCAGAGGAAATTAAAGGGGCAACTCTAGAAAGAGCGAACACATACAAATACCTGGGTGTTGTTTTTAATGATAAGCTGACATGGACTGATCATATTTCATCACTGCTGGATTTATTTTTTTTGTTTTTCAATTAAATTCATGGATGGTATTGTGTCTCAGGGCTCCTTGGATCGTTGAAATTAATCTCAGACACCTGTGATAATTAGTTTGCCAGGTGAGCCCAATCAAAGGAAAACTTAAGAAGGATGTTCCACATTATTAAGCATGCCACAGGTTTCAAGCAATATGGGAAAGGAAAAGGTTTTCTCTGCTGCTGAAAAGCGTGAAATTGTGCACTACCTTGGACAAGGTATGAAAACATTGGATATTTCCCGGAAACATATGCGTGATCATCGTACTGTGATGAAATTTGGCGCTGATTCAGGGCATAGGCAGGTTTGTGCAGACAAAGGCATAATAAGGAAGGGTTCTGCCAGACATTCATAGGATTACGAGAGCAGCTGCTAAAATGCCATTGCAAAGCAGCAAACAGGTATTTGAAGCCACTGGTGCCTCTTGAGTCCCGCGAACCTCAAGGTGTAGGATCCTCAAGAAGTTTGCAAGTGTGCATAAACCTACTATTTGGCCACCCCTAAACAATGCTCACAAGCAGAAACGGTTGGAGTGGGCTCAGGGAATACATGAAGACTAATTTTCAAACAGTTTTGTTTGCGAACAAGTGCCGTGCAACCCTAGATGGTCCAGATGGATGGAGTAATGGATGATTGTTAAATGGCCACCATGTCCCAACAAGGCTGAGATGTCAGCAAGGAGGTGGCGGAGTCATGTTTTGGGCTGGAATCATGGGGAGAGAGCTGGTAGGCCCCTTTAGGGTCCCTAACGGTGTGAAAATGACCTAGGCAAAGTATGTAGAGTTTCTGACTGACCATTTTCTTCCGTGGTACATAAAGAAGAACCGTGCCTTCCGTAGCAATATCATCTTTATGCATGACAATGCACCATCTCATGCTGCAAAGAATACCTCTGGGTCATTGGCTGCTATGAGCTTAAAAGAAGACAAACTCATGGTGTGGCCCCCATCTTCCCCTGACCTCAACCTTATTGAGAACCTTTTGAGCATCATCAAGCAAAAGATCTATGAGTGTGGGAGGCAGTTCACATCCAAGCAGCAGCTCTGGGAGGCTATTCTGACATTCTGGCAGCTCTTGGAGGCTATTCTACAAAGACATTAAAGCAGAAACTCTAAGAACTCAAGTTCAGTGGATGCAAGAATTGTGAAGGTGATATCAATGAAGGGGTCCTATGTTAACAAATAAGTTGGTCTGTTAAGATGTTTTTGATTAAAATAACTTTTGATTTAATTTATATCACCTCCTAATGCTGTAAATTCAACAAATTACCATTTTCAGTTCTTTACAACCTATAAAATGTCTTAACTCTGTTGTGCATAATAATTTGGAACAGTGCATTTTGACTGTCATTTGCATCAACTATTTAGGAAAATCTTAGAAAAATGTAATTTGCATAATTTGGAACGCAGTGTATGTAGTGTCTGGAGCTACTGTGTTGTGGGATAGGGTGGGAATGCAGGGGTTACTGAGAAGAATAGGATTGAAAAACTGAACAAAAGGGCAGGAAAAATGGCTGGGCTGACAATTACAATTGATACTATTGATAATTTGATACTATTGATAATATGATACTATCTTTTTATGTGGGCATGACGGTGGGCATAAGCATTGTAATTTCCATTCTTATGGATGAAATTAACGTGACTTGACAAATAAATGTGCAGGCTGACTTTGTAGCAGATACGCCCAAGCTGTCTGGGCTTTTCTTTCTTGATGGGGATCCTCTTTTTATCAAAAGATTGGCCGTTGTGACTAGAATTCAACACTCTTCAAATATTTTGTTTTAGTAGTTTACTTACCGGTACATTTTTGTCACACAATTAGGCTCTATAGAAAGAATGAAACTATACTTTGAAAAAGCCTCACTCTACTCTGCGTATGTCTCATTCATTCAGGCACAATTTTGTTGAAACAAAATCTGCATCAAATTTCTAATGACTTTACAGTGACTCATTGGTTGGATTATGTGTATCTACATTGATGTACCCCACAGAACTTTGAAATGGGTTATTGACCTACTGTAAGTGTCCGGCTCTCCATTTGACAATTTTGAATTTCTTCAGGAGAGAAGGTTTCTTTTTTGTGTCATGAAATCCCCTACCTACAGCACAAGGAAGTTAACACCACTCCTGTGTGTATTTGAGAAGCCTCATGTATTATTATAGGTGCCGCTTATTACATCTTGAGGGATGAAGGGGTGAAGAGATGGAGGCAATATGACGCGTGTGAAGCTTTAGCGTCGTAGGATGAAAACAATGTGTCACTCTTGTGCCTAGGTCACAGTATACACAATAGGGGTGTGTACCTCGGTTTTGAAGTCACGATTCAGTTCATTTTTCGGTACAGTAAACCTGTAGGTACTGCTAACCTAAAATTTGCAGACCGTATTGCTGATGTGCAACGGGAATAGTATTTTGAAAAGGTGTCCAATGTTTTTTGATGTTAATTGATTAAACTGACCTATGATCCGCAACTTAATATGTTTGCGTGGGAAATCAAATTTGAAACATGGTCCGCAAAAAACCTTCCTGTTGATTACTGTTAAAGACAGCATTTGGTACACATCTGTATTGAACCTATTAGGGCAATAGGTTCAATACATAAACGGTTCGGTATGAATGTTTACCTTTACACCCCTAATAGACAAGGCATTAAATGTCAACTGCAGCCTACATCTTGCCAAATCTGTACCCTTGAGTCTGTTGCAGCTTATGCTAAGCTCACCCAGAAAGCCACCAGGAGGTCTTAATTAGTCCCATAGCATTGATTTTTAATGACCAAATTTAAGTCGACATAATCTCTGGGTCAATTTTACAGACAGCACAGCGCCACCATCTACTCACATGGTGGGGTTTCTGCTGAATCAGACCTGAAATCTCTTTTGATGTCAAATTGAAATACTGCTGATACTTGCCTTTCACCCAACACAAGAAATCAAGTCATAAGTTTAACAGTAACAGCAAGTTTGTTTGTTCCTCTTTTTGTCTTGCCTTGACAAGTTGTGAATGAGAAAAGGCAAGGTCACATAGCAAGTGTTTATTTTGTTAGTGTGCCTGTGTATCTCATGCTCTTTGATTCATTACTAAACCTTAAAATTGGCCATGGTCATGTGGTCAACATGGCACAAAATTGAGGACCATTAGTGCATTCTGTTTGTGTGTTATTTATTAAAAAAAAAATAATAATTTCCCCCTTTAGATTGTGCTGTCTGGAGTCTTGGAGCAGGTAGTGAATTGCAGGGACCCTCTGGCACAGGAGTACCTCATGGAGTGCATTATACAGGTACCTGACCTTTCCAGAGACTCACTGTTGCTAAGGATGTTGCCCCCACAGTCCTATATCACTGTGTGTTTTGGCTGTGTGGTCGGTCTGTCCATTTTTCCCATGAGCTGTCAGCAGTGTTGCCACAGTTACCTTGAAAAAGTAATCTGATTACTGATTACTCCTTTAAAAAGTAACTTAGTTACTTTTAAAATCAAGTAATCAGTAAAGTAACTAAGTTAGATTACAAGTTACTTTATTAGTTACTTTCAGCAGCTGCCGACAACACTCCCACCGCCTCAACATAAAAATGATAACTGGTTTTGCCAATACTCACTATACTGGAAGTGCATTTTAACAGTAATGCCAACAATGTATAGCAGACATCCCAACCTAACCTACTTAGATACTGAAATTCAGATGTTTGTTCAATAATGTCTAGTCAGTACACCAAATAAGGAAGGCCTATTGATAGAAATTGTGGTAGTAAAATATGTAGATTTTGGTAGTTTGGCCTTTTCATGTAGCCTTGGCAACTAGCCATCTAGTATAGGCCTGAGTAATATGCAAATGAAATTACACTTGTTAAACTCACCTCAACAAGTCTTTTGCAATCATTTAACCGCCGTGAGCAATGCTAAAGTCACTGTTACAAACAGTGCAGTGTGCAATTATCATTATGTTTTACTCTTATGAGACAATTGGGTACACTTTTGTGTAGTCTGATCTTAAATGTTCCTTTTTGAGGGGCACTGACTGCCATGATGCTCCTGTTCCTAGATACAATAACTGAACTGATTAGAAAAGAGATGGCCCATGCACCTACACTGAAAACTGATTGGTTGATTTAGCAAAACAGACCAGGATGTCTTGGATGCGCTTGCAGGCACACACACACCACTCCTCTCTCTCTCCCTCTCCGTTGTGTGCGCGTTAAACTCAGATGCAAACACGATTTGAAGTCCGGTCTGGCTTGCGTGCTCTTGTTCACTCTAGGTTCTGGGAGATTTTATGTAATTTGTGGGCGTCAGGATATCAATATGTGGGAGACTCCCAAAACTTCAGGAGACTTGGGATGTCTAGCTAGACAGCACTTTGTCGCCAGCACAGAATGTACAATGTACCTTAATGTTGTCATGTTTAGCTGACACAAACTCAAAATAATGACCGTAGGCCTATAGATAAAATGTGCATCTCTCTCCTTCCTCCATTGTTGTTTGCGTTTGTGTCTCTGCGTGGTTTTACACGTGAGTTGTCCTCATGCTGAAAAGGTTGGCATAGCCTACATGACGTTAATCCCCGAGACAAGAAGCAAAAAGCAAAGCAAAGAATATATCTTTTTACTAAGGAAAATGACAAAAATAGTAACGCACAGTGATTTAGATAAGTAACTTTAATCTGTCTGGTTTGTAAATAGTAGCGCGTTAGATTACTTGTTACTGAAAAAAAAGTGGTCAAAATAGACTAACGCGTTACTGGCATCACTGGCTGTCAGCTAATATAGAAGATGGCAGTGGCAAAGCCTGCTCTATCAGTCTCTCCTTTCCAGGGCATGAGATCAGAGTCCTGTTGTTTCTCTTGCAGGTGTTCCCAGATGAATTCCACCTCCAAACACTGAACCCCTTCTTGCGCTCATGTGCCGAGCTGCATCAGAACGTCAATGTGAAAAACATCATCATTGCTCTCATTGACAGGTCAGAATATAAATTAGAAACTCTAAATAAATCTCACAAGTTTCACTATTGTACTACTTGCTGTTCTAGTTTATCATAGTTTTTTTGTATTCTATAATAAAATTACAAGCAGTTTAGGTCTTGATGGTTTTGGCCTAATGCAAAGAGTGAAAATAAAGGCCTGGTGAAACAGCCTTTTGATACCCGCAGAAGGATCCAACTGCTTCGGGGTTTAAAAACGACACTGTTTTTCAAGTGCCTTTGATTAAATTCTGTGCTACAGTCATGTCTTTTATCTTTAAATTGAACCTCGTGCATTTGTTTTATTCCAACTTTCATCTGTTACATTTGTAATCTTTCTGTTTGCTCAATTATTTCTCTTTTTGTTTCCCCAGCAACTGTCTTTATTTCCAAGCCTTTTGTGATAAAAAGTAAAAAGCAGACTTTGTAACTGCTCTCTGAATCGGTGTTCTCTCCATTACGGTTTAAATGAATGGAAATGCTCAGTTATTGCATTCACCATTTCCTGTGGCCACTAATGAGCTAGTCAGATATACACTTCATAGAATTTGTGCATGTTCTTTTGTCAGGATCTGGACCTATATGTTCATAGTGAGGAGTGAGATGCATAAAGCCATCATGACTGTTCTAAACCCCCCCCCCCCCCCTTTCCCTGTCTCATTTCCTTTGCAGACTGGCTCTGTTCGCCCACAGGGAAGACGGCCCTGGCATTCCAGCTGAAATCAAGCTCTTTGACATTTTCTCTCAGCAAGTAGCAACTGTGATTCAGGTATTGGTCCAGTTGCACTGGCTGTCTTTTTGAAAATAATCAAATCTACCTGATCTTTGCAGGATAAAACAATCTGAGATATTGCTCTCAGTTCCCCATAATATTGCTGTGCAGGTTTTGTGTACATATGTACAATGTTAAGTAGTGTGTCAATTTGAAGGGGTTAAATGTGTGCCATGGTTTTTGTGTCATTTACAAGCTGTTGGCTCCTATCATGTGACAAGTATCTTTGTCTCCTTTCCTCAGTCACGCCAGGACATGCCCTCGGAGGACGTAGTCTCACTGCAGGTGTCCCTCATCAACCTGGCCATGAAGTGCTACCCTGACCGTGTAGATTACGTAGACAAGGTGCTGGAGAGCACTGTCGAGATCTTCAACAAACTTAATCTGGAACAGTGAGTGAAATGTATAATGTGTTTCAGTGCACATTGTTTCAGTAGATGAAGCACTGTATTCAGAGTTGCTCAGAGTGTGTGTGTTTTTTTCTCTCTCTTATTTTTCTTTTTTTCTTTTGCTGTGACTGCTGCGTTAGTATTAGTCTCTCACCTTCCACAAGGGGTTTAACTGGGCCAGCATGTGGCCACTCCATATGCTAATGACTGATTTGATTCGTAGCATGACGTAAAAAAAAAAACCTGATGGCAGTGAGATGGAAAGAACATACGACTTGAGTCCTGCTTGACATGAAGGCAACATTGTTTTCATTTCCATCATGAATGTCAAGAGCTGTGTTAATTAGTGTGTATTTTTGGATCTTTTCCTCTCTAATGGGCTGTTTACACAATCCCATCCTGTGTTTGATGTCTGTGCTGTGTGTTCTATCTGGGTTAGGTAATCACCTTGCCAATAGAAAATGAAGGCTTGTAATGAGAATGTAGTATAGTGAGTTGTTAAGGTATGGAATAGTCCGTTGGTAATCAGCCTCAACCATTCCATCCTCCTTTTTTTTTCTCTTTCTGACTATTTTTCAAATCTTCATTCTGTGATCTCACTGTCATTTTTCATTTTTGTATGTGAGTTTTTCTGTCTCTCTGCTTCTCAGTCTCTTGGCCTGGTTTTCTCCTCCTGCTGCTGTCTTGCTCTTGCTGTCCATTTGTTAAGCTGCTCTTCTTCTTTTTTTCAGCATTGCCACCAGCAGCGCGGTCTCCAAAGAGCTGACGCGACTGCTGAAGATCCCGGTGGACACCTACAACAACATCCTGACCGTGCTGCAGCTCAAGCACTTCCCGCCACTTTTTGAGTACTTCGACTACGAGTCGCGCAAGACCATGAGCTGCTATGTGCTCAGCAACATCCTGGACTACAACACCACTATTTTGGCTCAGGAGCAGGTCTCTCCTTCAGACATATCTACACACACACACACACACACACACACACACACACACACATACAGATGTAGAGGGCATGCACGTATACCCACACTTTGAGAACTTTTGATCTGGAGCCTTATTCAACCATAAAACTTTACCTGCACACAAAGATTGACCCCAGGGTGTTGAGACTTTGTCAATAGGTGTAAATGGAGGAGGGAGTGAGTCATTCCATTGCCTGCTGAACTGTATTGTGTTTCTCTACATGTAGCTCAAATGTACGGCCAGATGCTTTGCACTTCTCCCCACGTAAAAGGTCACGTATCCCCCAGCTAAAAGAACCCCCCACATAGGTCTGATATGAGTAACCATACACTTGGTGCTGTCTATCCTCTTTAGTCTGAGGCAGAATTAATGGTCTGCAATTGTCCTGTCTGGACTGTCCTCCCACATCTTCCCAAATCTCGTCTCCGCAGTAGGCTACTTCCGCCAGAGGAAATGATGGGGTGGAGATGCCCTCATTGCTAGAGATTATTCTGAAGCCTTCTAGTGGGTTGTTGCTCTGCTGTCTTTGGCCTTACACAATAATGGAGTCTGTTATCTTTTTGTCTGATCGCTGAACCACTCTCTGTATGTGCATGCAGGTGGACTCCATCCTAAGCCTGGTGTCCACACTGATCCAGGACCAGCCAGATCAGC
This sequence comes from Alosa alosa, assembly GCF_017589495.1. Classification (NCBI taxonomy): domain Eukaryota; kingdom Metazoa; phylum Chordata; class Actinopteri; order Clupeiformes; family Clupeidae; genus Alosa; species Alosa alosa. Next base: position 26,140,806 of record NC_063202.1, read on the forward strand.
CAGCAGAGGACCCTGATCCTGAGGACTTTGCTGAAGAGCAGAGCCTTGTGGGCAGGTTCATCCACCTGCTCCATTCTGATGACCCTGACCAGCAGTACTTGGTAAGAGGCTTGGCACTGTCCCCTCTCTAGTCCTGTCTTCCCACATCTCTCTTTCATTCTCGCCTCCTCCATCTCTCTGTCTCATTTTTGCTCGCTCTCTTTCTCTCTCTCTCTGTCTCTCTCTCTCTCTCTCTCTCAAACACATTGTTTTTTATGCTTGAATTGTCAAGACTTTTCTGTGTCTACGTTTTCCCCTCTTTCTCTGCATCTCTGCATCTCCCTTGGTCCTTTCTCCATTTACACTCATTCTGAACTTGTGAAGTGGATACCACCATTCCGTAATATGCTTTTCATTTGCACAAGTTGAATAGAATATGAATACTGATGTTTTCTTATCCAACCTTTGATGTGTGTGTGTGTGTGTGTGTGTGTGTGTGTGTGTGTGTGTGTGTGTGTGTGTGTGTGTGACCAGAATAAAGATGTCGTGTGCAAATGTTCCCCTGCAGATCTTGAACACTGCCAGAAAGCATTTTGGTGCTGGTGGCAACCAAAGGATCCGTTACACGCTTCCCCCACTGGTGTTTGCTGCATATCAACTGGCCTTTCGCTACAAAGAGAACTCCTCTTCGGTAAGCATCTCAGTGCTGCCCTCACACATCACCTTAGTCCTCAGGGTCACTGGTGTAGAGAGCCATTAGAAAATAAAATAAACAATGCAAGCATGTAATGAGCTAGACTAATTTATTTCAGTTCATTTTCATATAGTGTTTTTAATGAGCGTCACTTTTTTTCTTACAGAATATTACAAAATGTGTGTGATTTTGAAAGACTTGTACACACTGATGTTCTTACTGCTGAAACATGAGGTTGCAAATTGATATGCTTGTTGCCATGGTATTATGCCATACGAGCTGTGAAATACCTGGTACGGTAAGAAAAACAGAATTAATGAAGGTCTGTCGCCTCTTTGGTGTTCTTTCTCTCTGCAGGATGACAAATGGGAGAAGAAGTGTCAGAAGATTTTCTCCTTTGCACACCAGACCATCAGTGCTCTTATCAAAGCTGAACTGGCGGAGTTGCCCCTCCGCCTCTTCCTGCAGGGGGCGCTAGCGGCCGGGGAGATCGGCTTTGAGAACCACGAGACTGTGGCCTACGAGTTTATGTCCCAGGTACTGAGGGCCATCTGCCATGTCTCATGTCTGACCACTAGTCTTGTAGTAACTGGAAGCAGCTTGCGCTCTAAAATCAACAGCTTTTAAAAGCAGTAGCTATTTTCTGTGAGCATGGTCCAAAACAGCTTGCGCTCTAAAATCAACAGCTGTTAAAAGCAGTAGCTATGTTCTGTGAGCTTGGTGCAAAGCATGTTAGCCCTTACAGTATGCTTAGATACATATGTCATCACACCAGAGTGCTCTATTCAGTTCTTAAAGATGTCCCTGTGTAGTGTCGTGTCTACCGGCTCATGTGTTTGTGCTCGTGGTGACACAGGCCTTTTCCCTGTACGAGGACGAGATCAGCGACTCCAAAGCCCAGCTGGCGGCCATCACTTTGATCATTGGCACATTTGAGCGCACGCGCTGCTTCAGCGAGGAGAACCATGAGCCACTGCGGACCCAGTGTGCGCTGGCTGCCTCTAAGCTGCTGAAGAAGCCTGACCAGTGCCGTGCCGTCAGCATCTGCGCACATCTGTTTTGGTCCAGCCGCAACACCGACAAGAGCGGAGAGGAGGTGAGTCAATTAAAGCAGAGGAGAGATGAGCAGTAGCTCTGGATGTATGGATGGACTATGACAACGAATATGAAAATAGCACTTAAACAATCACAATAAACAAACAATGCATGCTCTTAAACACAATTTATGACCATTATCCTAACCACAGACCACATCCACTTCTGGTAGTCATTTAGTATTATGTGAGCCGATTGGTAGTGACTGCATTACACTAATGTAATGACTTAATTGAAAATGGTTAAAATACCTAAGCTAAAAATGTTTTTCACTACTGCGTGTAAAGGTGGGAGCAAGTCAACCATTAAAAATGCAAAATGCTTGCAATTAATTATGACTAGAAACAATGCAGTTGCAAATTCTGATCGCAATGAATACATAGTTTAATTTCTAGTTCACGGTTTAGGCACCATTTAGGCTCTGTTACTAAAACTACAACTTTAGCACCCGTATGGAATAAAGCCTAAACAATACCCGACCCTATATGGTAGCTTTGTAGCTGCCTAGCCATTTTTGCCACTAACATGACGGCTACCTCAAAGGTGAGGCGATTTTTGCTTTGTTTTGTTTTGTTTAGTTTTTTTCCCACTGACAGTACTCAAAAACCCCCAACAACAGGGTTTTACACTGAAACTTGTTCGAGTTCTCCTTTGAGACATTACCGTATTTTCCAGACTATAAGTTGCTCCGGAGTATAAGTCGCATTAGTCAAAAAGTGCGTCATGAACAGGAAAAAAACATATATAAGTCGCACTGGACTATAAGTCGCATTTATTTAGAAATGTATTTCACAAAATCAAAAACCAAAAACAGAGACTATGTAACTGGACTATTGAGGCCAAAAAGATTAATGTTAATGAAGACGAAGGAGTGAAGGCAGCCAAGAGGAGGGCCGGAAGGTCTAATTGTAAAGCAAAAGATTCGCTGAAGTCAAATTATAGCCTAGGTGCTTCTATCAACCGCGATCGACAGGAAAGGAAAACAAACGTGTAGCGATCAAGAACCGTCAGGAAAATTGCGAACACAGAAGCATGACAGCCTATAAGGCGAGAGAACATGGATGTGCTCTCCATTTGAGGAATGTTATAATCGATTGCGGACGTAAACAGACAGATACAGACACGGAGCGCATAGTAGGCCTACTTTCACTTTCTAGTGTGCGTATTCATTATGTGAAAGATAATTAGTAGCAAAACAGTGATCAAATATTAGCCTACATGGCAGTGAGTTTTGTTTTAAAATGTTTTCATGCATGTCTAGATAACGGGTGAGGAATGTTTAGGAGACAGACTATCGTAAATTCTCAAATTATGGGTCTTTTATTTAGGCTGCGCACAGCACCTTTATTGGGGCATGGCTTGTACTGTTTAATATTGCTAAATATCGGGACTGATGACCACTGAAATCTGTGGGGTATTTGATGGTTCATGAAAGGGTTTCCATCCGCTTATTGCGAGATAAGGCATCCGCTTTCATTTATCCATGGAACGTGTGTTGTGCTGAAATGGAAACCTTATTCCGTATAGCCAAAGAGGTCTACGATAGCCTAAATTTAGTTATTTTTTAATTCTGCATGTTTACTTTTTTTATAAAATTCGTAGGCTGATGCCTGGCAGCAACAATTGTGTTTAAATGTAGGTTACTGCTTCAGCCTCAAGCTCATAAGGGGGCGGCATGCAACTGGTAGCTTGAGAGCAACGTGTTGGAGACTCGTGGTGTAAGACAATGACTTTTCATTGGCAACAATATTAAACCAACCAACAATATAAAATATTAAGAAGAGCTCTTTTATGAGTTAAATTGAAACAAAATTATTACTGGCCTTTATTTGTCCGAATCTGAGGCCCGGCTATAAATAGAATCCCGGCCATAATTTGAGGCTTTAGGTATGCACGTGTGCTTCAGGCATGCTTCTGGTGGTGTATTAATGCCTTACTATATTGACAATAAAGATCATACACTCAAAACAAAACAACCACACACAAACAAAGAAGGCATTAATACATATAGGTTAGTGCTGTCAAAGCTAACATTTAAATCATTGTGAATAATAAATATTATATATATAGAAAGAACAATGTAATTCATTTTGATGAGGTAAAAATTGGCGTGGTAATTTTCAAAAATGGTGTTTGAATTCTCTCTCCCTGAGTGTCTTCTTTTGCATATTCTTTCATGACCTTGTTGAAATTCAATTAGCACTTAATATTTCGTTGTCTTTGTTGAGCCATGGGGCACAGGTGGGATTTTAAAATCTCCCCCCTCATAAGTGGGGAATGACAGAAAAAGTTTGAGAGCCACTGGCTTATGTGTACTTCTGGAAAAAAGGATGAGAAAATGTTACAGTACATTTATTTTCTGTGTCTGAACTCCCAATTCTCTGTTAGCCAGTTGGCTGAAGCACAAATGGGCAGATGGGCGCTATGGAGAAGGGATGGTAATGTGGGTGGGTGTTTGTAAAAGTGTCTCCAACCACTGACACCCCAGAAAATTCTCTAAAATTGAGATTGAGTGTGAGAGCAGCTTCATCACAGGCTCAGATAGAATGCAGGAACCATAGTAGAAAAGGTCATGTAGTTGCAGACTGCTTTTTCTTTCGCTGGTAGCTTTGTCATTGCTGACACATTGACATGAGCTAGTGGGTGTGGGAGGGATTGAAGAGAACTGGATAAAGGAGAAAAAAGGAGAAAGCACAATAACATGATGATGATGATGATCCTATGTGTGCCTGCAAATAGTAATTTTCGTGTCCACTTGCTCTCACTGTTAAGATGTGTTTTGAACATGAGAGGTTGTGTGCATGTCTCATGCCTTTCCCCTGCTTGTAGATTCGAGATGGCAAGAGGGTGATGGAGTGTCTGAAGAAAGCTCTTAAGATTGCCAATCAGTGCATGGACCCATCCTTGCAAGTGCAGCTCTTCATCGAGATCCTGAACAGATACGTCTGCTTCTACGAGCGAGAGAACGATGCGGTAACCTCCCACCTCACTCCTGTCATTCATCAATCTGCTTTTCTTCATCCATCTCTCCATTACTGACCATTGTTTAGACTCTGTTCCTCTTCTTTTCTCTTCTCGGCCCAGTTGTTTTTTTTACGAGTGACTCACACACTCCCATAGAAAACTTCTCCTATTGTGAGACCTCAGGGTTGACATGAATTTTGTGGCCGTCTGGGGAGAATTGGGTTGGGACTTGTTGGTGCACAGCTTGACCGTAAGACGGGTCAGCCAGTCATCAGGATGGCAGCAGGGGGTGCTAGATTATCGTGGTGAGGTGCGACGCGGTGGAATTCTGGGAGAGCGCCTCCTGTGTGCAAGCCAGTCTCTGCCTTTCATTTACCAGAACCACCTTGCTTTGATTCTCAGAAGCAAGAAATTACCCCAGGGAAATGCAGCATTGTTGGTGCAAAATTGCATCTCAAAATTAGCCGATTTTCTACCAGCATAGAAATTAAATTAGTCTTTAAGTGACATCTTTACATGTGCTGTCTTTGACTGCGTCATCATGCTGTTTTAGGTGACGGTGCAGGTTCTGAACCAGCTGATCCAGAAGATCCGCGAAGATTTGCCAAACCTGGAGGCCAGCGAAGAGACGGAGCAGATCAACAAACACTTCCACAACACACTGGAGCACCTGCGCCTGCAGAGGGAGTCTCCCGAGTCGGAGGGGCCTGCCTACGAGGGCCTGGTGCTGTAGGAGTCCCGGGGGGACGCAGTGCAGCAGCCATATGTATGTGCATACTCAGACAGAGAGCTGTACTTGTATATATGCACACACACTCTAGTACAACCACACACCAGGGTATTCCATCCAGGGGAAAAAAGCAACAATTTCCACCTGCCTCTACTCTCTTTTCCCTGATCTCTCTCTGCGTATCCATTCCTTACATCTCTCTGTCTCTCTTTCTGTCGCTCTCTGTCTCGTTCATAATGTATGTGTGTGAGAGAAAAGAGCTACGTCTGCTTGGCCTTGCACTTGTCTGATGTTGTTTTCCTCATGAATTTTTGCGCTGCTTTGACATGCTACAGCAGTAGTGATGGCAGGAGTAGCCCGAGCTCTTCAGGGATCTAAACTCCCTTCCAACAGTCTGCTCTGTCTATGATGGGCACTTGTTAAACGATCGAAAGCCCCTACGGCTTTTAATGGCTAATCTCATACCACTGTCAGCCGGTGTGGTGTGGACGCTGACATCATCGCTAGACATCCCTGTGTGTCTGACTGAAGCCCTGAGTTCCAGTGCGCTTGCCATGTTGAACCAACACGCAGCCGTGCAACAAGTTTTAGAACTTTTCTCTTCAGTTTTCCTCTCCGTCTGTCTGGCTCGCTCTCTTCTTCCACTCTCCATCACACTCCTTTCCCTCTCGCTTAGGCTCCGCTCGTTAAATGTCCTTGTCACCGTTACTAGAGTAAAGCAGAGATAATCACTGTGTGCTTCAACGTGAATATGTTGGGCTGTCTAACCATGGAGTGGATTGTGGGGGCAGGTGGGTGTGTGGACCCTCAACGAAGAAGGCACGCTAGTGGCTGGGAATTCCCTGCCATTGAAATGTCAAGGCCTGTATAAAAACAACCATCCTAAAGGATATCTCATCTCATCTCTGCTCAGTTTGGTTTTTGCCTCCCCTAACCCCAAAGCATATTGTATGTATAATCTAATTGTAAATCAGATAAGCCAGAAGAAGTATCATCGATTTCATGTCATTTGCACAAATAAAATGATCATATTAATCCCATGCGTCTATAAATAAATAATTACCTTTCCATGTCATGTCATGCCTGGGCCAGTCCAGTTTGTGGTAGTGCGTTCAGCATGTCTTTATTAAAAGCATTTGTTAATGGTTTATCAAATGGTTTATCAAACATATTACCATTCACATCATAGTGTAAGGTAGAAATGGGCTCCCCTAATACCCACCAGCCCTGCACCTTCCTCACCACTAAAGATGGTGCTCCAAGATTGAAGACACAAAATCTAGAAGAATACATGCCATGAACATTGGAGAGATATAATACAACTGTCCTTCACTGGGACGTGTATGGTCTGTTCTGTGTATAGCTCTGCATAAGGCGCAGTCAAATGAAACGATGAGTCATTTGCCAGATTGTATTGCTTCAGTGTGCTTCGGTTGCTCTGCCTTCACATCAAAGTACATCAAAGGTTCTCAACCTTAACCCCTTATCTATTAAGTGTCCATGTCAATTAGGCACATTTTCCAACCCTCTTTATCAACCCATCTTTTTTTTCTTTTGCGGGAATTGAAGGGTGCAGGCGGGGCTTACATGATGATGCTTTGTGTAGCTGGCCTCATCCACTCTGTTACTTTGAGTTCCTGCTGTGTGGAAGGCAGTGAGTGGATAAGCTGTGATGGCAGAAGCCAGGGTGATTTGCTGGCCCATAATGTGTTGATTGGACTAAATGGCTGAAATGTGTGGACTGTTTTGGATTTTGTTCACAGCATCTTTTAACATTTCTTGCTAATTTCATTTCTTTCTTGCTTATCTATTTCTCGACTGTATACATGAACAGTGACACACTAACAGATGTTAGCCTTATCATGGTATCCCTTTATTTATGCTGTACATATGACAGTCACGCTTTTCACTTTAGCTATTTAGGAAATCTCATAATTGTCTGAGATCAAGATCAATCAGTGTATGTGTATGTCAATTGATTTTCTTCCGCATTTGCATTAAAAACCACAATGCACGACTGGTTACTTTTTTGATGGAGAATTAATAGCAAAGATAAGCATCTATAAGATGACACGATATTGGATTTCTTCCTATCTTTTTTCAAACTTATTTTGGCCGAAACCGATATGCACATCTTTTTTGTTTGTACTTTTTTGTTTTGTTGGTGCTCTCGTGTACTATTTTTTTATCCTAGAACTAGGGGTGTAAAAGTACACGTAGGCTTTTCGTACTGAACGGTACAGGACGTTAGGTTCAATACAGATGCGTAATGAATGTACCAAATACAGTCTTTATCAGTAATCAACCGAAGGCTTTTGGTTGCGGACCATGATTCAAAGTGGAGTTCCCACACATGGGCTACATTAAGTAGTGGACCATATGTCAGTTTAGTCAATTAACGTCAAAACAACATTTGACACCTTTTAAAAAATACTATTCCCATTGTGCATGAAACATATTGTCAGTGAATTTTAGTTTAGCAGTAGGCCTACTACCTACAGGCTTACTCTACCGAAAATTGATTAATCTGCCAGAAATATCAGCAAATATCTGCCGGTAATACAATTATTAACCTATTATCTTCCGACACTAATGTACCGATGACATCGTGTATCCCTACACCTGTTCCAGCGATCACACTGTTATATGTACATGATGTTTATCTGTAGTTAAAGTGTAAAAACCAACATGGGAAGTGAGCATCAGCACTATGTACAGCGACCCTTTTCACTTTTCCATGGGAACTGCAATTATTGTTACAAAATATACATGAATACCTTATACAGATATACAACATTAAAATAGCAGGCAATAACCAAAACATCAAAGTGTTCTTAAAGCACAATGGGCACAATTCAATTCTTGTCAAATTAATGCTACGATGAACAAATTACCAAAGGATTGAAGCTCCAAAATGTTTTACCAAAACCATCTACTACAAATTTGATACTGTTTCCCAGTACATGGGTAACTTTGTTGGCTGGTTTTCTATCCAAAATACTCAGTTCACTTAATCCCCTAGTAATTCTGTTCCACATATTGTGGCTGGATATTATTGATCTTATTGGGACAGAGGAGTTTGCTGAAGGCCCTTTTAAAGCTACTGTGACACAGGGGATAAAGAACAGGGTTGATGGAGGAGTTGATCCATAATAACCAGAACGAGATTTCGTACATGTAGTGCTGAACGCATTGGCCCTGGCACGCCGCCCGAATTATCATGAGTAATGTGTAGGGAGCCCAGCATAGCCCAAAAACGCAAACAATAACAGCCAAAGACTTGGCCACTTTCTTATCCCTAGAGAGGCGGAATCGGCTTGCCAGATTGGCGGATGCGTCAGAACGGGTGCGCAAGGGTTCAAACGACTGATCGGTGTTGAGAAATCGTGATGGACCACACTGATGAGCCAAATCTTCAACTTGCAAGGGAGGGAGGTCAAGAGTTGCGCTGTCTCGTCTCCCTCCCTTGCCCGCATCACCAATTATTGCAGCGGAGACCTTTGCGCTTGACAAACGACAACACCGAGAGCGCGCGCCTTTGCCATTGATGCTGCAGGTGTGCGTCTGAACTGGTCTGACGAAGAACACGCGGTTCATTCCACGTGCTCCAAGTGTTTCCATCTCGCAGTTCCTAAATTCCATGTTGGGTGGCTGTTGCTCTCTGACCACGGTCCGCTTCCTGATGTTAATGTAGATGCTGAGGTTGAAGTAGGTGACACTTATGAACGGCGTGAAAAACTCCACCGTGGAGGCAGTCATAAGAAAGTACCAGTTGAAGTAGAACTCCGCATAACACTCCCCAGTGGGCACCACACTCCCACCGGCAATATGCTCCCAGCTGATGATAGCCGGTCCGTAAAGCAGGAAGGCAGCCAGCCACACGCTCACCATCTTCAGCACTGCTGCGGAGGTCACCCCTTTCTGACACCTGTAGCTCACCTAGTAGGAATACACACAGAAGATGTCAAAAGCAATATGAAGCACGTTTTCTCTACAAAACACGCTTCATTCTAAACAGGGAAGTGACCCATAAAAGAGCCATCATGAATTCGCACACAACGATGGGTCAATTAGCCTACCCACTTTACATAATTATTTACACTTTACCCAAATGTTATGTGAAGCATTATAGCCTATGATATACTGTATATAGGCTATTATTTTTACATCTAAAGCTCAATTTCAGTGTGGACTTACCGCTTTGGTGACGGACAGAAATCTGTCAAAGCTGATAAGGACTATATTGAACACAGACGCTGTGCAAACCATATAATCCACTACAAGCCAGAGTTTGCAAAGCCATCTTCCGAGTCTCCACTCGCCCGTCAACACATAAGGAATGTACACTGGAATACAAAATCCTCCTAATGGCAAAGAACATACTCATTAAACAACAATAACCAAGTGAACAAAATAAAATGACGCAGCAGTGTAACTTCACTCACCAACTAATAAATCCGCAATGGCTAAATTCAGAAAGAAAAAGTTGCCATGTGTACGCAAACTTTTCTCCACCACAAAAGCTAGAATAACAAGTGCGTTCCCCAGTACAGTGGCGAAGACCATAACTGTCATGAGAACTGCTAGGAACACTGAAGTTGATGGAGAAAACTGAACATGCTGTGCGCGCCGGTGATGAATTGCCTCCAGCTCCTGCATGCCCGTTGTATTTGCAAGGACATCTAAGGACCGGTTCCAGAAAATCAATTCGAATGGTGAGGTAGAGCATTCTGAAATTCCAGCCGCAGAGGAAAATGTAGACGGCATCATGTAACTATCCAAGACCAACATTTAACCAGGAGCATCACTAGAATCTCAGCACAAAGATCCAGTGTTGGAGGCAGCGATACTGCAGGGTTAGGGGAGTAGGCTACTCCAGTATTCCCTCAATCTGAATGCTGCATGTTTATTGGCTGTTTATGAGATGCCACATAAGCCTCAGGTGGCTCTTCAGAAATGTATGACCCCCATGATTATGCTGAGGTTATGTCGTTTTGAGAGCAAATGTTATAAGGATATCTGTGAGTCGGCTTCTATATTTCAAACTGGTCTTGTTTAGTGCAGGTGTTTTTTGTTGAAAGTGGATCCAATAATTTCCCAATTATCCCCAATAAATTAGTGATCGCTGGAATATGACAATCAAATGTTGGTTTAGGAAGCAATGTTAACTGGACTGAAACAATCCATGTAGTTTGGGATAATAGGGAGATGACTAAATATGAAAGAATTCAGAATGATGCTGAACCTGGCAGGAGGGGGTAGCGAAGAAACAATAACATAAACATATGTTATCAGTAGTCTTCTTGTTTTCCCACCCACACATGCATTAGATATCAGAACCTTCAAGGATTGTCTAAAAATATTTATATAAGAGGGACAGAGAGAGAGAGAGAGAGAGAGAGAGAGGAGAGAGAGATTAGCAGGGGTAGTTGGACTCATTTTGCCACAAAGATTATTTTATTGCTTTTTTTAGCAGCATGTACTTTGCCAGCTTGCGCATACTGTCATTTCTACCATGACGACTTAATATAACTTTTCAATGTTTATTTGTAATCCCCTGGTTTATATGTTCTTTTTTTACTTTGACATACACCAAGCAAGTGAATTATTCACAGATGACGAGATGTTGAGTCTTCCTTAAGTGCTTAGAAGTACATTAAGGGACATATTATGGATGATTTGTTTGCACTATCGCCTTACAAAAAACAACTGCATTATTTCAAGTGTCAAAATGGCAGTTTTCCTAAGTATCAAAACTGGAGATTTGGAGGAGATATTTGCCGTTCTTACCCAGGAAATGCAGTATTTTGGACACAAGAAAACTGCATTGTGCTGTACTGCAGAAATGCAGTATTTTGGACATGAAAATACAACTGTACTGCACTGTATTGCGAAAAAACTACAGTTATTTTTTTGTATAATAGAAACTAAGTAACAGTTTCAATAAGGTACCAATGTTATAGTCCTATCATCTTTAATTGGATTTGTCTTGAGGTTATTCTGTACATAAAAATACTCATTTTGTATTTCAGTTTGTGCTCTTTCTTCTGTGATGACATAATGAGTTACTTATAGGCATCAATAAACTCACACTATTTCATGTTCTTATGAAATAGCATTTAGACCAACTTAAATATTTCACAATGAATAAGCATACTAGTTCAATACTTTATTAAACATTGCAGTTGAATGTATTGCCATATTTAAAACATTAAAACAATACTTTTAAATAATCAATCATTTTCATTTAGATTATTTAGATAGATAGATATATTTAGATTACAAGCACACATGTCATAACAACATATCAAAGGCCGAATAAATTAAATATTATAAAAGTTTAAATCTATACTTTGTGGTCATTCTGTGCCTGCAAGTAAAATCATTGCATTTTTAGCGAAAAGGTCTAAACACATTTATTGTTACTACATATCATAACAACATATCATAGGCCGAATAAATTAAGTAAAAATAAAGATCAAAACTCATTTATTGTTACTAGCAATTTAGCAAATAGCTAGTCTTTAGCACACGGAAAAGTCTTCGGGACCTAAGACTGTACTCGAACATGATGGGGCCACTGTAGAGATAGGCAAAACCTGGGAATAATAATAATAATAAAAATATATAAATAACATAAGTGATTTATTAGTTATGCACTCCTGAAAAGTCCTGCAAATAAACATTTTTGTTGACATTCACTGTCTTGAACAGAAAGCTTGTGTACAGAAAAACATTATGAGACTACCCACCTCTGAAGTGGATTGCTGCTGTGACTTTTCCACTCATTCCAGGAAAACCATCTGCAACTGCTTTTGGGTAACCCCTGTCCATTGCCTTTTGTGTGTCATCATAGCTGCATTGAGATCAAAAGAAGATATCTCATTAAGGACACACAATTCATCTGACTTGTATGTTTACCTTAGCCCTAGGTCCTGAGGTGTGAGCTAGTATACCTGTAATAATCTTCACCAACGAAGAACAAAGTCTTTCCAGCTTCAGGGTCACTGAGCACAGCGGTGACCATCTTCACAGTGTCTGGCAAGCCCATACTGCTCAGGCTCTTTGGATAACCCTTCACCAAGTCATAGCCATAGAGGGCCCAGACCTTTTGACCTGGAGATCAGAGCAGCAATGTCATGAGTGAGGCTATGGGAGAAATGAAAATCAACGTACAGGAGCCAATGGTATTTAGCTTCTACCTTTAAAGAGGAACACTTGTTGGGTTTCTGGGTCCTCATAGGCGGCATCAATATTCTCAGGAGCATCAGGCCAGAAGCTCTTGATGAGATGTTGCTCAGGATTTGGTTTCAGCGGATAACTACGCCAGAAGAAGCTGCAAAGGGATGCATAATATGCATATGAGGTTTTTCAGCTTTTATGTGTTGACTTGGGGTCAGAAAAACCATCCTAATGCACTGATTTCTTAGCATCTCCGCACCTGCCCTTGAAGAATATCAACTCTCCACGCATACTTGTGACTGCGTCAAGTGTGAGTTTGGGATCACAGGCGTTAGGGGTGGGGGGAGCTGTAGGTTCAGGGTCAACAGTGTCAGGGTTCGGACCTGTTGATCAAAAAATGTTCCTTTTTAAATCACCAAGTTCAAACACAAATACAAAGAGAATAACCTTTGACAGATTCTGTCAAGCTCATTAAAATTAGCCCTGAAACTAACCGTAAATTGACTGTATTCCTTTGACATCATCCTGTGGTAGAATAAAGCTGTCAGGATCTCTGTAAATGTACACTGGATTCATGAGAGCACCAGGGTCCGCGGAGTGGCCCATGCCAAGAGAGTGTCCAAATTCATGGGCAGCCACCAGGAACAAGTTATACCCTGTAGTATTAGGACATTAGAGTAATGGTCAGCAAATTTATCAAAGCACTAACCATGCAGAAACAAATCGCATGACATTTACCAGCTGTGGTGCCGAAAGTGAAGGTCTCATCTTCATCAAAATGCGCATCACCTCCAATTCCACTTGATGGTGCAAAGGCATGAGCTAGAGTGCCACCTGGCCCGTCAAATGGGTAGCCATCGCCGTGCTCTATAAAACAGCCAAAGAACATTTTTACACTTAAACAATGACACAACTTGTGTCCTATCACTTGAAATTGTCATTACTATGATGGTTTGAGTTCTTGCCACGACGGCTGCAATTGATGTTAATTATTCTAATCACACTGTTCATTGTATGTCATGGTGTATGTTCTTGATGTTGGAATTAGAAGCCTACATGTGGTGAACTGTATAAAGTATTTTTTTATTTAAGTTTAATTGGTCAATTTGAAGTGTGAAGTTTCAGAGTATTTATTTCCTGGGGTGGACAATTAATTATCTTGTGATCATGTTCAACCAACTCAAAAGCTGTATTGCCGCAGAGGCATTCTTTTGCCCTTTGCATTGAGCGATGTGGCATTCTGTTAAAGCATGCACGCTCAATTTGGCTCTAATTAATGCAGTAAGATGTAATAAGGCCATACTGCCATACTGAGGCTGTTGATATCCCTAACAGTTAACATGTTTAGTGTTAGTTTAGTGTTTAGGCCTACCTCTGCTAGCAAACGATATCATGATATCGGCTGTTCCAGTGTAGATACGGGTAAACCTCAGGGGTGTTACTTTTGCCCAGATCTGTAGAGCTTTTGCCAAGGCACTGTCCACTTCAGCCGCTGGCATATCTGGAGTGTAATTTTCGATTCTGAAGGGCAAATGTCTCAGGTCAGAACAAAACAACAAAACATACCATGCTTTTAATGCAAGCCTCTATAGTGTAATACAAGTAATATATTATAACTGAATTCACCTGTAAGTCAGCTTGTTGGTGGGCCATTTGTGGTCTCCAAAAGTGGTGTAGGCAGCCATATCAGGAACACCACAGCGGGGCTTCTTCATGACCTCCAGCGTTTCAGAGTCCATTTTTCCTGTCACACGGAGTCCAAAAAACTGCTGCATCTCTTTTAGCTTCAATTGTAGCTGGCTTGTCTTGAATAGACCAGAAGACTCACTCTCCATTCCCAAGTCATAGAATCTTTTCAGGTAGTTCTACAACACAAACAGTCATACAGTCATAAATTGTCATACAGTCAAAAATCTACCCACCTTCACAGCACAAGGTTAAATGTCTGTAGACTGTACCTGGACCACATCGTCATCAATGCTGTTGGAAGCTGTCGTTATTGGGTTGGCGTGAGCTGCAATCACCAGAGAGAGGAAAACGCACACACTGAAGTTATTCATGCTTCTTCTCTTTTCATCCACAGGTTAATGTTTTCTTGCTACCTCGTCGGTTTTTATACCCTTGAGCAGGGAATGTTAGGCAACTCTACGTGTGTGTCACAGGAACTTGGTCATCAAACAAAAACGTCATCACCACACAAGACAACACAGAAACAAATATGGTTACAAATATATCTAAAACAAATGGTTATATATACTAATATTTAGATGTACTCTCAAAGCCACACTGATACAAGACTAATCAGGCTGATACTGTGCACTAGATATACATTTTAAAAATGAAATGTTGCACCATTGTTTTCTAAATACACAGTAACTGTAACATCACTGTATTGTTTGGGAAAACCCCCTGGCCATATGCAACACATTTTCTCATAATTCTAATGTTGGCATTTTAGTACTAAAAGCTGCTTGTGACTCAATATCCTGTTAGTAAGGTGTGAATATGGTCAAGGAGGATGTTGCCAGGATTAGTAATAAAGGAAGTGTTATTCAGTAATAGAATATTACTGGCTGTTGTTATGCTATTGTGGTTGGAATGTGGTTGGCTGGTAGATATGTGTCATGTTAGAACTATAGAGGACCCTGCTGAAAAAAAAACAGCTAGAAACCAGCTTATGCTGGTAGCTGGTTGTAGCTGGTTTTAGCTGGTCTTTGCTGGTTTTCTTCCAGCTCTTGCTGGTCTTTGCTGGTGTAGCTGGTTGGACCACCAGCTGGATATGCTGGCGTGACCACCTGAGGAAGCTGGTCATGCTGGTTTGACCAGCCTGTCGTGTGGGATACAACTGGTGCAAGATGGTCATGCTGGTGATCAGCCTGCCAAGCTTGACATTGTTGGTGTAAGATGGTCATGCTGGTTTGACCAACATAAGCTGGCACGGCCAGTTAAACCAGCAGTGTAGACCAGCAACACCAGCTAAAATGACCAGCTTGAGGTGGTATGACAAGCAAAACCAGCTGAATTACGATCGTTAGGTGGGTAAACCAGCTGAAGGTATGTTTTCGCAAGAGTTTTGCTGGTCTAGCAGGTCAACCATCATAGGGTGGTCAAACAAGCTGGTCAACCAGCAAACCACCTTTAGCTGGTCAGGCTGTTTTTTTCAGCAGGGGAGTATTTACAATTTTTTTGAAAAAAAAAAATCCTGGGATGAATACAATGGAATTGTCCAGCTCTGTCAAGTACAGGTAATTGTAATTTCACCAAAAAAATGGAAGTTAATACGTGCAAGATTTCTTCCACTTTTCAACTACACTTAATTTCCTGTTCATTTGAATGCTGAATCTGGAAGAATACAGCTATTACTCAAAGAGCATAAGTGTTGCATTTGAGGATGTCCACTTCCTTCCTTGGGGTACAGTTTCTCAAATGTAGTGGTTACTATGCCAAAGGTACATGATGTTTTTTTCTTCCTCCTTTTCCCGGTAAACAACAGGATTTTATTATTCCAAGTAAACAAAACACACATTTGAAAACTCTGCTGTATTTTACACAATACGTAAACTGGTTTCTATTCAGAAATCAAAGTATGTCACTTGTTTAATTTCAAAATGTGACAAGACAAACCTTTCAGGGACAGTTCCAGATGGTGTGTTAAAGAGCAATGAAATAAGCTTGTGACAGTAATGAAGTGCCATTTGTCTTATTGCTGTCCCTGGAGGCTGCTTCGTAGACCACCTGTCTCTCATGCTGCCAGCCTTTTACATGTTGGCTTGATACATCGTACACAACATTGGTGTCATCAACCTCAGCAGGTTAAACAAGTGCCTGATCCTTTTGTTGGTCACAATTTTACCTCTCTCAAATTGGTATCCATGGAAATAATAAAACATTGTGGTGCTTCGATTGAATCCACATTGCATTAACTGACTGTGGAATTCATTTAATTTTTATCTTAATGTTAGTCCCCCAAAAAATCTTCAAAACTGCTAATAGATTATTTAGAGGGCAAGCCAGATAAAAGTCTGTCCAGTCATTTAATTACCAATGTAAACGGCAGGAGTTACTGAATGGTATAGTGATATTGTCTGGAAGTGTGGTCTATTATCAGATTAAATGAAAATTGCACTTTAGGTAGGAAATCTGTCAGTCTCTGCCAAGACACTAGTTTGTCATGATTGGATCATTTATCAGGTCAATGAACCAAAACAAACATCCAGGTCAAAACAAATATGGTTTACTGACTACAAAATTAACCTTCAGCCATGCCATCTCAGTCCCCTGATCTAAAATCCATAGAAAAACAGTGAAGTGAGTCAAAGAGGAGAATGCACAAGTGTAGACCTAGGAATCTGGACAAGATTTGTAAAGAGATTTTGTAAAGACGGATGGTCTTAAATCCTTTGCTTTGTATTCTCCAACCTTGTGGGGTGTCATAGGAGAATAGCTGCTTCATTGGCAAAGGGAGGCTTAAGAAGCTATTACAAGTTGGGGTGCCAATAATTGTGAGCGACGTGTTTTTGTTAAAAATATTTATTTATTTCTGATATTTTCCTTGTGATGGGGCCTTTCTGTCAGTCATTTTATGTCCCTTTCATTGCTTGTGAACATGCTAGAATTAAATGTGTAAGGAGGAATTTTAGTCAACTTTTCAGATTGATTGAACTGTATGAAAAAGTAGTCAGAGTGGTGCAGAGGGGTTGCTATTATAGTGACTGTCACAATTTCGAGTTAGAATGAGATCAAGCTCTCTGCCTGCTTTGTAGTGATTCAAAAAAGTAGTGATTCAACTTCTAGGAATTAGAAACTACAGATATTTCTGTGAAAATGTAGGGGAGTAAAGTAAAATGTTGTTAGAAAAATAAATACTCCTGTAAAGTACAAATACCTTCAAATGCTACTTAAGTACAGTACTTAAGTATTTGTACTTTGCTACTTCCCATCTTCCCATCTCTGCCTATGAGACATGCCATAAACCTACAAACTATGCTGACCTGCCCATTACATCTCAAGTGGAAACAAGTCCCTGACATTGTCAATGCATGCCCAGATTGCTTGATATTGCACTGTGTAACGCTGCTGGAAGGAAGGATCATGACCCTTCTAGTTGGTTTTTAATTAACTGGTACCATGTGCGCTATATGGTGTTCAGACATTCTCAAGAAACTTATGAAATTTCCCCAGAAACTTGAGGTGGGTGTGCCCCCGCCCCCCACCCCCCACACACACACACCATTTCATCAATCAAAAAACTGTACATCAAGAATTTCAGCTGTTGCATTCCTTGTGTCAAGCCACTCTTAAACAAGAGACAGTGTCAGAAGCGTCTCGCCTGGGCTAAAGACAAAAAGGACTGGACTGCTGCTGAGTGGTCCAAAGTTATGTTCTCTGATGAAAGTAAATGTAACATTTCCTTTGGAAATCAAGGTCCCAGTCTGGAGGAAGAGAGGAGAGGCACAGAATCATTGGTTGAAGTCCAGTGTAAAGTTTCCACAGTCAGTGATGGTTTTGGGGTGCCATGTCATCTGCTGGTGTTGGTCCACTGTGTTTTCTGAGGTCCAAGGTCAACGCAGCCGTCTACCAGGAAGTTTTAGAGCACTTCATGCTTCCTGCTGCTGACCAACTTTATGGAGATGCAGATTTCATTTTCCAACAGGACTTGCACACAGTGCCAAAGCTACCAGTACCTGGTTTAAGGACCATGGTATCCCTGTTCTTAATTGGCCAGCAAACTCGCCTGACCTTAACCCCATAGAAAATGGGGTATTGTGAAGAGGAAGATGCGATACGCCAGACCCAACAATGCAGAAGAGCTGAAGGCCACTATCAGAACAACCTGGGCTCTCATAACAACTGAGCAGTGCCACAGACTGATCAACTCCATGCCACTCCGCATTGCTGCATTAATTCAGGCCAAAGGAGCCCTAACTAAGTATTGAGTGCTGTACATGGTCATACTTTTCATGTTCATTCTTTTCAGTTGGCCAACATTTCTAAAAAAAACTTTTTTTGTATTGGTCTTAATAATATTCTAATTTTCTGAGATACTGAATTTGGGATTTTCATTAGTTGTCAGTTATAATCATCAAAATTAAAAGAAATACACATTTTAAATATATCAGTCTGTGTGTAATGAATGAATGTATACAAGTTTGACTTTTTGAATGGAATTACTGATCTACATCTAAATCAACTTTTTGATTATATTCTAATTATATGACCATCACCTGTTTATAAAAATCATGGTTGTGTTTTGTTCTAGCATCTACCTCGGGTGGAGGTTTCGCAAAAACTAAGAACTTTTGGGGTCTTTGTTTCCTGTATTAGACCTACTTGTACTTTTAATATTTTGGTCTGCTGCGCTTTCTGCTAAGCAGTTTACATTTGACTTTGTTGCAGACATACCTACAACGTGTAAAGCTTTCTTATCATTGATCGATTCCAAGATAAATGCTGCCATCCAGCGGTTAAAAACAGAATGAACATTCTGCCAAAGAGTAGAAGAGCCATTACTTCCTCAAATATAGGCCTAACAGAGAATGTCTAATAAGGGAAGAATTGCCACTCTCGGAAAACTTCCGGTTTCTGAACTGGTTGCAGTTCCTTCTGTGGTTCCACATGAGGGCGCTCGTCCACAAGTGCAGAATGCATGGAGGTCTGTCGAGCTGTACCCCTCAAAATCCACTTTTCTCAGGAAATATTTTTTTCAAGTAATTTGAGTATTGTATTCGAAAGGGGAGGCAAAGAAAATACACTTGGTTGAGTATTATATTTTTTAAAGTCACTTAATTGTTCTTAAAAGCCTTTCGAATGTGTCAATGACGTCATTCATTAGCACAATGCTAGCGTGTTATGTGCAACAACGACCCAACCTGTAAGAAATCAAAAGGACATAAGTACTCGTTCATTCAACTTTTGACCTATAACTCATGTTGAAGTTATACAAACTACAATCAAATCTGAGATTTGTCAACGACAATCAGGTGAAAGAGACAATTTTAGCCGTCTAGCTCCATTGACTCCCATTCATTTTGCACTCATGGCTATCGCCCCCAGTGGAACTCTGGTGGAACTGCATCCAAAATTCGGTACAATACAGTAAAAGAGGACTTAATACGGAGTGGCAAGGCTCTATGGCAAGGCTCTCCGCAGACGGGCTCTGCACTAATCTGTTTTTTCATTGGTCCAACTGCCAGTGTTGCAGTCAAACCATTGGTTGCGCTCCTCGGCCAAAGACGGAACTTATGACGTCGGTGCACCTTATTGGTTTCACCACTACTGCCGCGGAGATTTTGAAAATACAAGGGAGTGGAAACGTCGTAAATTCATGTAACGAGTTCTAGCACAAGTCTTGTTTATTCTTTATATCTGTTCCTTTGCATACATCTGGAAAAGGGCTGATTACAGAGAATAAGACATAGAAATATCATGGCCGAAGAGGTCGTTTGTCTTGATGTCCAACCTCAGGAGGCGAACGTTAGCCAAACCGAACACATCGTCGACGATGCAGAGATTGCATGCAGTGAAAGTGTGCGGAAAGAGAGAGTGGACCTCGAGTCAGAAATGGAAATGGGTGCAGTAACCAGAGAAGAGCTTGCTAAAGATGTTCCTCACATATCGCAAGGTAAATTTCAATGTATGTTATTAAGGTTAATTTGTCGTGTTTAAAATCATGTCTAGTAGTTGGTAACCAGCAGTAACGTTAGTAGCCTAACGTTATGCGACAATCCAACCTCATCTATGCCTGGGCGGCTAATTTACACACACTTTGCAACGCGTTAATGTTATATCACACATTAGTCAAGCACCCAAGTCAAGACTATACTATTACTTATTATGCCATGAGTTGGCATGTCGCTGTAAGATCAAATTAACCTTTCCAAATCAATACTAGTTTAGATAAATCGCTTGCAGTAATGTTCACTAGACCAAATCTGTTCTGAAGTTCGTTAGCTAACGTGTATGCATTCTAAATGAGTGACCCCACCTCCCTTTTAATTGCCTGTTTACTGACAGAGGCAGTGTCGGTTCCGCGTGACCGTGTGCGACTTTCTGTGTTTTTGCCACAGGCCACAAACAAACGAACAACCCAGGCCTTTTCACAAGAAACGTAGATCTTCCTCGACCAACGTTTTTGAGTGACATTCATAGGCAGATTAGGCACTCCAGAAGTGATGCAACACTACCACAATGCAATACATACATACATACATACATGCATGCATGCATGCATGCATTTGCACACACACAGTAATAGTTATCCCCTGAAGGTCAATGCCGAAAAGCTCATAGTGATCCATTCACTCTCATCACACAGGACTATTTCAGGACGATGGTGACGGCGACGAAGATGATAATGACGACGACAGCGGCACCGACTACCACAACAGCGACCAGTCTGGCACACAATTACAAAGGGCTGAACGAAATGGGCATACTGCCCTTCCAGACACCTTTCAGACTAACCATCTCATTTATTATGAGAGGTTCAAGGCATACCAAGACTACATGCTAGGTGAGGAGGTTTGCACATGCCGTTAGTTATGAGCAAAGAATGAACTAGGCCTATACTTCAAAATATTTATACTTTCCGATTAAAAAGTGATATCCTTTGCTCCTTCCCCTGGACAATTGTTGGCGTTGGTGGAAGTTTCTCTCATTGTGCCTTTGTTCTATTTTCACCAGGAGATTGCAAAACCTCTGAAGTAAAAGCTTTCACAGCAGACTATCTGGAAAAGGTTGTGGAGCCTTGCGAATGGCAAGCTGTGTGGTGCACAGATGTTTTTGATGTCTTGGTGGAGGTCAGTATATGTCCCTTATTTTCACCATGTCTCTTGTCTCAAAACGTTCTTACTATTAGTGAAGCATCAACTCATGGAGAAATATTTAACTGGTGGAGGAGGCGTTATTTGCAGCTGAAAACTCTCTTCTGGTTTCAGGTGGTGGATGTAGACTACAAAGAGATGAAGGCGAAAGTGGAGTTGGTGCTGCCTCTGCAGTGTGAGACCAGGGGCTGTGAGCTGACTGAGGATGCCATGAGGGCTCTGCTAGAGGCCACACTGCATAAGGTTCCTGTGCTAGAGCTTCAGGTGGTCTATGAGGAGACGGGAGACTTTGACCAGACTGCACTTGCCCTGGAACATCTCAGGTTTGCTCTATTTTCCATGTGGAAAAGATAGTCAATCTGTCATTGTGAGTTGTAAAGCTCACAGTTGGGTTAGGTTGATGTGTGTCATCTGAGTAAAACCATAGGGTTTTAATGTTGAATGCCTACACTGTCTTTCATGTTTACTCTGGAGACCACAGTTGATATCCCTGTTGTGTGGGTGGCTCTCGGGGATTGGATGTGGGGTGGGTGTTGGTGTTGGTGTTATCTTCTCACTTGTTGCTCCTTTTGAGTGCACAAACAGGTTTTAGGTGACTTTGGAATTCATTCAATTGAGTCACTTTTTTCAAATTTGTAGGTTTTTCTACAAACATATCTGGAGGAAGTGGGATGAAGAGGATGAGGATGATGACTTTGATTATTTTGTGCGCTGTGTGGAGCCTCGCCTTAGGCTGTGAGTATTTATTGGAAATGTTTCAAAGGCAGTAGGGGGACAGATGTATGAATGTATTGAACTACTAGACTAGAGAGAAGATGAGAAAATATAATTGTATATGTGTAGATAATGTAAGGTGGATTTCTGAGATTAATTTCCTTATATACCGGTAACTGTGTAACTGTTTAGGAAACTTCATGTGATGGGTCTATAAAACACGCCCTTAGCCATTTTGATAAATCTAATCTACGTAATCAAATATTTTTGATAAAACATTCCATGATTGACTGTTTTCCAACAAAGATATCAGACATACTGTTATGTACTGTCAAGAGTAGCTTAAAAGCTTAATAATATTTTCTTAGGTCAAGTAACAATTCTGTTCAAGTAAGTGTATAAATCTAAATCAGATTTATTACATTTATTTATTAAATTACATATCCATACTCTTGACTTGTTTTGCGTTACAGAGGTCTTTTTTTTGGCACTTTTACTCCTTGCCGATTTGCTGATTCTATTAGTGTGCCCTTGATAACACCCATTTTAAAGTGCCAAGAAAATGAGATAAAAAGGTTTTTACACCTTTTTAACCAGCCTTGAGGCTTACAGGTACAGTAAAATGACTACAGAACAAAAAAGGCATGACAGCCAATTAAGATGTAATTGTTATCATTCTGAGCAAGTTCCCAAAAGAGAATTCCTTTGTTGAAATAATGCATGTCATTACTCAGTTACCAAACAACTCCCTTTTTAACAAAACCTGAGAAATCAATGGGTGGGACGAGCATTTTCAGAAACAAGCGAATTCACAGTCCAGAGTTCTGCATCGGGCCTTTCTGATGTCATGCCCAGGGACATGTCATGTGCTTGCAGCCTTACTTTTGTACAGTAGATGGCAGTATATACTAGTCAGTGCAAAATCCTTTTTGTCTTGACTCTTTTCATTCCTACAAAGAAAAGTCAGCTGCAGAAATGTAGCAGTAATACTCCCTTTTTAAGTATACGTTTTGGCCCTCCCTGAGTAGGAGAGTACTATTTATACTACTTAGATAAAGCACTATGACGTCCTTGCAAAATCAGCCTTTTCAAATGAATACATTCAAACTGTCAAGAGGAGTGTTGGTATTGATTTGATCACAAACCACTTTCCTGGTTCTCAGTGACTAGACATGGTTTTATGAAACACTGTATAGACATTTGGCTGTCACCAGCATGGTCTGCATTCATCGTGTCTCTCATCTAGGGTTGCAAAGGGGCGGGAAATGTCCGGAAACTTTCCATGGGAAGTTAAGCCTGAGAATTTTGGAAATATTCCAAATTGGAATTAAAGTTATGGGAATTAACGGGGAATTTTGGGTAATTCATACAAACGGTTTCATATACAAACACTAACATTTTGTTTCGTAATAAGCAATATGATTTGTTTGTTTGTGTTCGCTTATTTTAGCATACAAAGCTAGCTAGCATGCTAGCGGGAATCCCATTCCCTGCCTATGGTTTACTAGCATGCTACACTCAACAACAAAATCCGATTGGTTGGAACATTGATTGACTTTCACTTTGTCTAGTCAAAATCCCAGAAAATGATAAAACAAATAAATATATATATAAAAAAATAATGACACAACATACACCCCAAACCTCATAGATTATGATTATTTATAAAGTTGTCAAGATTATCAGACAGGCAATATGAGCATGAGTACCGTATTAAAGGGATATTCCACCATTTGGGGAATTACACTCATTTTCCACCTCCCCTTGAGTTTTTACCTTTCTCCAGTTCATCCAGCCGTTCTGAGTCTGGCGATACCACTTTTAGCTCCAGCCTAGCATAGATCATGTATCATGGAACTATACTCTCATTCCAGTGTACTTGTAATAATCAAGGAACACCATGGGCGTAGCAGCACAATGCTATCATGCAGCACCTGAAAATAGTCACCGTAGGCTAACTTCCAGCAACAAGGTTGAGCTGCAGCAGATTAATTGGTTAGTGACTGGGTTATTACGCCTGAATGAGAGTATAGTTCCATGTCAAATCAGCCTAGAAAATCGGCACGTTTCATTTTCCGTTGGTCTTATTACACTTTCTAACTTGAGAGGAGACAAGTTTTAAATAGGAAAATTACCGGAAATCTTAGTCACTTTTAAATGTGATGCTAGCAGGCGAGATGCTAATGGTCTAATCCGATTCAATGATCTATGCTAGGCTGGAGCTGAAAGTGGTATCGCCAGACTCAGAGAACAGCTGGATGAACTGGAGAAAGCTAAAAATCAACTGTTTAACTCAAGGGGAGGTGGAAAATGAGTGTAATTCCCCAAATGTTGGAATATCCCTTTAATCGTCCCGTTAGAGCCTATGCAAAATGACATACACCCATTTGAATGAGGACAAAAGTGATGACAAGCCCATAACTGGGCATCTCTGTTCGCAAACTTTACCCAGTTTCACACTAGTTATTCCCACATGAGAACTTTTTAACAGGGTATTTATTTTCCCCATGCACATGAACTCATCATAGGTTTCCTTTATGTCTAGTAGCCTATGCTGATTGCTGTGTGCATGTGATTGATGTATGTGCAGTGTAGAAATTAGACTGAAATTGCATTAAATCAGGTTGTTTTAACTAATATTATGCTGTAAGATGGGGTTTTGTCTACTACATTTAGGTTCCCTGTTCTAGACTACCGGTAACTTGCCATATTAAAAATTCCCAGTTTATTCCCATTAATTCCCATTTATTCTTGTTAATTCCCGTTAATTCCCATGTAAAGTTTCCAACCAAATTTTTTTTTTTTTTTGCCAAAATTCACGCAATTTTGCAACTCTACTCTCATCTCAGTAAGAGCAGCAAAATTTCATTATGAAAATTGGGATGTTTCTAGTTTGGGTACCTCATTACGCCTCAGGGTTTATGAGTGATCTTATTTTCTTTTCTTTGACTTTGTTGTTTTATTTGTTGCATTCTCCTTCATGAGACGTGCCCTATGTGACTAGCCCCCATGAAGCCACACTGCCACTTTGGTGGGCTGCTGCCTTTGAATATTTTTTTTGTTTGTGTTGATTCATGCCTGAGTGGTTGCGCTGCCAAAGTGAAGGACACTGCGCCCATGGAAGGACATGAGACTTGCAGTGTTAAGGCAACTTCTACTGTGCGAGAAGGATTATTATTGTCACTGTTGACTTGTGAACAAAAATGGCAATGACGAGAAGTAACGCCAGTTACAGAGAGTAATACATGGTTGCTAAAAGCTAAATGTTTAGGCACAATTAATTGTGGTTTGAAAGTGTTTTGTGGTGTACATGATGAATGTTGTATTCTTGGTTTGGATC
Source organism: Alosa alosa (assembly GCF_017589495.1). Lineage (NCBI taxonomy): Eukaryota > Metazoa > Chordata > Actinopteri > Clupeiformes > Clupeidae > Alosa > Alosa alosa. Next base: position 26,166,326 of record NC_063202.1, read on the forward strand.
ATTCTATTGCTCTATGCTGATCTTAATGGTGTGAAAGGTGGTATGTGTCTGTGCTTTGATGCCGTGCTACACCGCTCAGTTTGCGGAGTGTAGAAGTAGTTATAGGGGACTGGTCTAATGGCTTTTCAAATAAACTCACTGTTCTCATGTCTGTAGCCAGTTCCTAGCCTGGCTAGCGCCACCACTTCTCAATGAGACGTGGTCTGGGAACCAAACGTTCATTTTCTCGTATTTGAAAAAAATGCCCAGATCCGTTTATTGGGTGCCACGGATGTCTATCAAATGCGTCTGTGCATAGCTCATCATCGTCTTGCTTTCCCCCCTGTTCTGTGATTGGTTCCCTATCTCAGGCGAAAATTTGCTCCATGGTCTCCAGGCTGCCTTAGCAGCGTGAATCAAATCGCGCGCAAGGCAGCATGGGAACACCCAGGCTAGCCAGTTCCATTGATTATAGTGGAAGCTAATTGTTGCAGCATACGTTCTGTGAACAGAATGCTTCAGTTACTGTACGTCCCTGCTGTAGCCTGCCTGTTCAAACTAAACAGGCTGCAAATACTCCAGCAACTGGAGCTCTTAAAGTTGGGACTAGGGAGTGAAAATGAGAAATGACTGTTTGTGCCAAATTCTGCTGCAAGTGTGTTAATTTACTAGTGAACCATTCATCAAATAATCCAAGGCTGTGATGTGGCCATATTTTAATGCTTGTGTTTATATAGGCTGGACAACTTCTATGCCGATTGAAAGCTTGAGTTGTTGTCTTTAAAGTTGTTTAAAGTTTTTGCACTTTTAACCATAAAACTAACCACAGAATTGCAATATATTCAGAACCATACGGAGTGTGTTTGCTTTGCATTTTTGTTATGGTTTATGGTATGCTGAAAAGATCATTTTCTTATTATATGCTGAACATCATCTTGTAATCTTTTGGGCTTTTTTAGATACTACGACATTCTTGAAGACCGGGTGCCTGCTGGTCTTGTGGTGGAGTACCATGCACTGCTGAGCCGCTGCTCTGAGAAGTACCAGGAGTTCTCCAGCCTGAGGAATGGCCTGAGCAGCGACTCGGACTCTGAGCTGGACAACGTGTCGATGGTGGAGGGCCTACGCCTGTATGACCAGGTGGAGACCCTCAAACGCAAGCTCAGGATCATTGAAAACCCCCTGCTCAGGTTATACATCTGTCTATACAGCCGCTTATACATACACAATATCCAAATACGTACTGGTAATCAGAATGTTGCCTGATATAGGCTACTTTCGTAGGATCTTTATATGATCTGATGCACTTGTTTGCACCCCTATGTCCTAGGTTTTTCCATTGCTTGACTTGTATGTTATGAACAATTAACTAAATGTTTTTTTGTGAAATGATTAGATCCATCATGAAATTTCCCATAACTTTCTTTGCACCTTCACAAATGCCCTCCCTTAGTATTTTAGCTAAATTATGTTGTATAGTTTGGCACTTTAGGAACAAACGACCTGTCCTCCAATCTAATAATGTAATTTAGAAATAATTGCACCATAATATTAAGGGGAAATTACACATTTACAACACTTGAACAAGAATTTCAATACTCTCAAATATAGTAATAAGGTATAGGAAACTTTTTAGTCTCATAGCTCTGTATTGTGGCTTTTTTTTGTGGTGTTTTCTCTACTTTTCTACACTGTCAGATATTCTATTTATTCAGATTTGTTGGGCAAAACAGCCTGTACACTGAGAAATTACACTTAGGTAATGAATTGACAAATGCCTAAGCATGTAAAATGCTCCTACTTTCACTGCTTGAGATTCCCTACAGGAGGGGTGCTGGCCACTTTGTTTGTGAGAAGGCCCATTTCTGTAATTGAATCTGAGAAGTATGAAAGAATGGAAACTGCAGGAAATTACTCAAGCAGTAGGAGAGCTGTCTGTTCTTGTGTATCTTGTGTGCCAACAGAGAGACGTAAACAGTTCTTTACATTTCAAAGAAACATATGGGATATAGGTTATTTATAACAAACAAGCACAACCAAGCCAAATCAACCCTTTGTTCCTGATGCCTGCCTTCCCTCCCCGTGTGATTGGGAGTGGCTGGCATGGCGGCAGCGTGGCGGCGTGCCGTGTGAGCTGCGTGTCTCCGGGGCCCCGAGTGCTCAGCGGGGCTTGACTGAAGCGTGCCTCTGGTGCTCTCCTCTGTGCAGGTACGTGCTGGGCTACAAGGTGAACTCTGGCCAGCACTTCAGCGCGGCCAAAGGCCGGCGGCCGGAGGGGGGCCGCGTGGTGCACGTGGTGTGCGCCTCCGCCACGGTCGGCCTCCTGCAGAGCCTGATGGCTGACAAGCTGGGGCCCGAGTTCTCCGGAGAAGAGTTTGAAGTGCAGGTATTCATTACTGTCTTCCCCTCAACCCGTCTCTCTCTCTCTTTCCTCTTTGCGTGTTTGTTCAGTTTCTTTGTAGAAGTTGTTTGCAGAGTGTCCAATCCCTTTAAAAGGAGGCCCTGGAAAGGCTTTTTCGTCCTTACAACCAAATAAACCTAATCATATCCCAAGTCCTTTATTTCATCCTTCCATTAAACATAAAGTTCTCTGTACACCTAATTTGAATCTCTATAAAGGTAAACGGGGGTTCCTTCAAGGGGAACCGAAAGGGTAGGGTTAATTTTTTTTGTAGCTAATTTCTCTCTATGTGCTGTATGTACATTGTTAAATTTGAAGAGTGTTTGCGCTTCTGTGGCCCATGTGCCCTGTTAGCACTCCACTTTGAGGTGAGATGAAAGGCACCACTCACGCAGGCTTCTCAATTTACTTTGGACTCTTCAATGAGGGCCGACATCTGGGCTTCTGGCTTGCAATAGCATGCTGTTTATAGAGGCAGCAGGCTGCATATCCCCATTCTGTAGTTGCAGCTCCCAGGTCTAATGCTGTGGGATTTGTGGGCTTTGTTGAAGAGGCCTGTTTGTGTTGAGTTGTGGGTGTAGAGTGTCTGATCCCTCCCACCACCCCATTCTCCGCCGCTCTGTAGTTTCCCCCTCCAGGACTTGTTGAGTCCGTGGGAATGCTGGATTGTTGGTGTTCATACATGTGTTTTAAGCTTGCTTCATACTTCTTGTTTGTTCTTTCTTTCAATGAACTGTGGTCCAAGTGCATGCCTGTCATCTATTTGAAAATGTTAGAGCAACTGACTCTGACACCTTGTGTGTGTGTGTGTGTGTGTGTGTGTGTGTGTGTGTGTGTGTGTGTGTGTGTGTGTGTGTGTGTGAAGTTTCACAGTGACCCACAGCTTGCTGTGAGTACCTGCTACGAGGGGGATGTGGTCATCGTTTGCCCGGGTCACTACAACGTGAACAGCTCCATCAGCATCCCTGACTCCATTCTACTGGAAGGTGAGCTAACATGACCTCTCGAAGAGGATGCGGATGTACTGTATGCAAGAGCCACCGCATTGCCCCTGTTGTAACACCAATTTCTCTGTTGGCCACAGTTACTTTGAAGGGTTTTAATGGTGTGCTTAGCAGCCTATAACCTGTTGTTTAGTGCTAAAATGTGGGCTTTACTACATTTTTGAAATGCTCCCACTGATTTCTTTACGATTCCATTAAGAACAGGAACCGCTGTTCGTGGAAGAGTACTGTACTCGTGACATTTAAGAGCCCTCCATCAGCCAAAAGTCACTTTTAAAAAGGATTTTCCTCCCCTAGTTATTTCCATCAAAAAGGCCCATTCATATCTGCTTTATGAAGCCGTAAGCCACTCCTAGTTATGACCAGCCTGGCCCATGAGACGGTAGATCATTTTCCTCTCTCCGCACCGAAGGTCAGGTTTATCGCTGCTGACCCTGACTGTGGACGAAATGCATGGAGAGGCTCATGGATGACGCAGTGGCCAGTAGCAGATTATGAAGGGGATGGTAATGTGCAGGCGTGGAGAGGGGTGTGTGTGGGGTGGGGTGGGGGGGGGGGGTCAGTGACGAGACGGTATGGTATGTCACTCTCTTTATGCAAATGGCCATGGCCTGCAGAGGCAGATAGAGGAGCTGATGATGGGAGTGAAGAGACTGAGGAAGGAAGATTGGGGTGGAGAGAGCCTTTTAAAATGTAAAGGAACACACACACACAGCCACACTATACCCTGAAGATCCAGGGAACCCCGGAAAGGCAAGATAAATATGCACAGAAAGGGGCAGCGATGGCGATGCCCTCTCCTCTACTCAACTCAATTAGACCACCAGCAGATTAGCATAATAGCATTCCTCCCCTCGTCCACCCCGGCACCCCAGCCACAGGCTCTCTGGTTTCTTCCGGGGAGCTCTCTGAGGCCCAGATTGGACCTCTCTGACGGACTATCTGGGAGATATTTTATTTCACGGCCCTCTGGGGAGCTGCAGGCGGTTGCTGTCAGCCGGCAGATTGACCGAAAACTGTCAAAAACCAGGAGTGGCGTGCGCTTGGTTGTCACTGCAAGAAGAAGCAGTAACAGGGCAGTGCTGTTCGTGGCGTCGGCTTGTAAATGTTCCAGCGCTTTCCGCTCCGGATGTGGTGGTGGTGATGGGGTGGGGTAGGCTCCGTGACCTGCTGTGGTCGATATTTCGCCCCGGGCATTTTGATGGCGCAGGGTGGGAAGCCAGGCGGAGCATCGGGGGCCTCCTCCGAGCATTGTTAGAGAGCTCTCCAGAACCTGTCTGCAGGAGCAGCTGTCAAAGAGCAGCCAATAACCCGGCTGGCTGTCAGGACTCTCTTCATCAAACTGGGCCCACGTTGGGCCGGCTCGCATCGATGCGGCTCGGTTGACGTGTAACAGCGGCTGAAAAGCCTGCGCCTATTCAAACATGCTGTCCAAGCCATCAGTCGTCCGGTTTTCAGCAGACAGGGCTCAATTAGTGGTGGCCAAGATCCTCAAATATCTCTGTTCAGCAGACTTTGTCTGAATGACTTAATCCATTTAGAACAGAGCCCAGGCCACTGTGATCTCCTTTGCACTTCCTTAGCCAAATGTTATTCCTCCTTCTGTTGGCAGCAATGATCCATCAACATTCATCCTAATGTATGCCCATTATCTGTTGCGATTTTTCTTCTCTCTGACCCCCCCCCCTCTGTCTCTCTTTTGTCTTGTAGGTTATGGCCTGCCGGATGAGGTGGTAATTGAGAAGAAGAGCAAAGGAGACACATTTGTGGAGTGCACGGGGGCCAGCGTCAAGATCTCCAACCTGAAATTCATCCAACATGACGCCATCGAAGGCATCCTGTGTGAGTGCTCAAGGCTCTCTGCATGCTCCCATGACCCCCACACACACACACACACACTCAAGCCACAACGCACCGTGCTGCACAGCTCAGCCCATGAAGGGGATTCAATAATTCATCCTCTCAGTGCTGGCGCTCTGGAGCCTGCTGCAGTGGCCATACATCAGTGCGTGGGGGGGGAGGGGGCTCTCGGTGTGGCCTGTCTTTAAGAACGAACAGCATGTCCTCAGAGAGGGAGAGGGAAATGGAAGGAGCGAGGCAAAATACCAAGGGAGAATGTGGAGGAGGAGGCCGGGTGGCCCGAAGGGAGGGAGGGAGGGATGTTGGAGAGGGAAGTCTGGTGAGGTTGGTGGAAAAGATGGTTGAGGAAGAGATGAAAGAGAAAGGGGCAGGGGAAAAAGTGCAGAGAAGCTGAGGCGGCCAAAACCAGAAGTCTAATGCATATTGGAAGACCCACACCTGACTAAAATTCCCTGTCTCCGCTCTGCCCCTGGTCTCTGGCCCTCCCTCTCCCCAGGTGTGCGTCAGGGAGCGCTGGAGATGGAGAACTGTGTGATGCAGTGCAACACCACCGGCGTGATCGTGCGCACCTCCGCCCAGCTCTCCATGAACATGTGTGACCTCTACGGATCCAAGGTAAGAGCTTGTAGCCGACCTACTGTGACCAAAGGCCAATATATCATGCTCAGAGTTTGGGATTCTGCTAGGCTGGACTAGGACTCCTCCAGAAACAGACTTCCAAACTCACTGCTCACCTCAGCAAAGTCTTTCTTCTCCTGACTGCATGATTGAATATGTGGTCTGTGTGTGTGTGTGTGTGTTTTTGTCCATGGCTTCTTCAGGGGGCGGGCGTGGAGATCTACCCTGGCAGCGTGTGCAGTCTGCTGGGCAACGGCATCCACCACTGCAAAGAAGGCATCCTGATAAAGGTGAGTGCAGCTCTGTGCCATGCTGGGATGTTTGGTATCGTTGGAGCCCAGACTTTGGATGAAGTGGAATGCATCCAAGTGCCTCCTCCACCAATAGTTTCCCAGGCAACCTTTTTTTTTTTTTTTTTTTTTTTTTGATATCGCGCCTCGCCCAACCTTCAGAGTAATGATTGCCCTGAATCACAACCAGCCGGCCAGGTTTTTTCCTGCAGAGGGAGGAGATATTCCCCTTTTCTGTCCCTAAGCTTGTGGAGGACTCAAAATAAGCATCCTCATACCCTTCGGAGTGCATGAGGCTTCATCATGTGTGTTTGAAGGACACACATATTCCTGTTGGCCTTTAAAGTGACAGGATTCAGCTGCTTTGCTCCATCTAATGTAAAACCCTTAAAGTAAACCATCCAGTGAGCATGATGTTCCTGTCTGCCTGCTGTTTGTTTGTTTGCTGTTTTGTTTTAATTTGTTGACTGAGTAATCAGTACCTTTCTTCCCACTCTCATCCATCTCTTTCCAAGTTTCATTTAAGTCAGGCCACACAATGTGGCATTATCTTTGCTCCTGCCTGAATGCAATTTGGTGGAAAAGAGATGTTTTGTTTTCAAAAAATTGAGAGAGAGAGAGAGAGAGGAGAGAGAGAGAGAGAGAGAGAGAGAGAGAGAGAGAGAGAGAGAGAGAGAGAGAGAGAGAGAGAGAGAGAGAGAGAGAGAGAGAGAGAGAGAGAGAGAGAGAGAGAGAGAGAGAGAGAGAGAGAGAGAGAGAGAGAGAGAGAGAGAGGAGAGAGAGAGAGAGAGAGACAGACAGGGACTTCAGAGAGACTTCCTTTCCCTAATTACCTACAGAGCAGTCTTTGGGTCTTATCTGGTCCCTGGAGGAGAGTGCGGTGTTTGTTTATCTTTGCTTGTGCATTTTCTTCTCCCTCCTGTTTGCATTTGGCCTGCGGAAGTCTCTCGGGTTGCTTTTATGCATAACCTCATCCTTTTCTACCCTTTCCTCCTTTTCACTCTGTCCTTTCTTCACTCTCTCTTTCACAGGACTTTGCAGACCAGCTGGACGCTATGCCTAAAATCACCATGGTCAACAACGTCATTCATAATAACGAGGGCTATGGTGTGATCCTGGTCAAGCCAAACGACAGCAGGAGTAGTGAGGACCAGCCTGCCAAGGCGGGAATTGCAGGTAAACATTGTTGACGTCTCCCAGCCCCCCCCCCCATCCACCCCCCACGGCAACATGTTCAGCAGCACTGTCCCGGTTCATGTTGGGTCTCAGTTCATGAAACTTTGAAATGGGTGACGTTGCACCCCATGTTACATGATGTCCTCCCCACGCTCTCACGTCAGAGTGTGTAAGGCTCACGGCCACAGGCGCTGGATGCAAACATGCGTAGCTCTTACAAGACCAGCACTTCCCTTTTTTCCCTTGTCCATTACCAGCCCCTGGTTCCCTAGCGAGGAGCTTTGCATAGTAAATTGTGCCTTTCCCCCTCAGTGCGTTAATGTCGCCCTGTGTCAGATGAGCTTGGTGTGTGGTACACATTTGTCTCAGGACCCCCAAAAACCATTAGAGGAGTTGCTTGTTAACTAAACATAGTGATGTGTTTACACACACACAGACATAATCACACAAAAGTGGAATTTCCAAGAATTGCCATGCCTCACCTAAACTAACAATGCAAGAGTGTTCCAGATATCCTGAATAATATCTGTGGAAATGTATTCATGTGCGTGAAATTTGTATTTGAACAGGAGCCCCGGGGGCCCAAGAAGGAAGGCCTGTCCGTAATGCCTCCCACCGTCCCAGTCGCTGCTCCTCAGCAGAATTACCATTTCACCCCCTCGTCACCATGCCACTTTAGGAAGAAAGTATATTAACGTGGAAATATGCTCGACCTTCAGTGAAGGGCGGCAGAGAAACGAAAGCGCTTAATTTCTAAATGAGACTTCACTGAAGGCGGCGGCACCGCTTTAAATAAGGGAGGATGGCACTCGCACCCCTCCGTCGTTCCCCTTCTCCATCGTTCCCCTTCTCCGTCGTTCCCCTTCTCCATTCTCCTCCTCTCACCCACCATCACCCCTCCCTCCAGAAGCCTTTTAATGGAGTCCCCGCTGCTACTTGGCCTGAGAGAGGGGGAGAGCGATGAAAGATCCGCTCGTGCCTACAGACTAAATCAGAGAAAATGAGTCATTTTAAACTTGTATTTGTGAGAGTCAAGCCAAGGGTCAGGAAAACAAGGAAGGAATGGCCACCTCGCCACTTCTTTCCAATTTCCCTTGTAGAAATGTGAGGCGCAGCATCGATCAGGGTGTCCAGAAGGAGGCTGTCAGCAGCAGTGCTGCGGTAATAATCGTGATTACTGGAGCTGTTAGAGAAAATATGTTCTCCAGTATAGCGGTGCTGTTATTATTTGTAGAGGGGGAAGAAGTGCTAACAGACAAATCAGAGATCCTTTGTAAGGCTCCTTTCTCCCTGTTGGTGGTTCTGTTGAATTCAAAGAATGTTACCTAACATTCTTTTTCTTACCTAAGAAATGGGTGTGGAAATTAGGTGTCTTTGCTGCTTTGGATGTTTGAAGCATGGAACACAACCATTACCATTTTTTTTTCTCTAAGTAAATGAAATGTTTCTGGAGGATTCAAAAAACAATGCCTGATAGTAATTTCCCAGGGTTTCCGAAGTGTTTTCCCACAACATCGGAAAGCTCTTAACCTTCTTCTGTACAGTACATCCTGGATCCCTGTCTATACATGCTTCATGCTCAGACCTGCAAGTCTGCAGTTCCTGATTTAAATTAATCTTTTGTTCACAGGGCTTAAAGCGAAAAACAAACATGTGCCTAATATTATCTGAAAGTTTCATAGAAGTTATATCTTTTTTCCAATTCACAAATTCACACTTGAATTCCGGCACAGTGCCTGAGAAGTGTAAACCCTGTAGTCAGTGTGTGGGACTAAAAGACTGAGGTCTGTCCTCCTCTCTCCTAGATGAGCCGGAGGGTTCCGTGGGTCCTGCTGAGGTGGACACAGCCATTGAGATGGGCAGCTCCGAGGGTGACCTCCCCGAGGCCGAGATCCCCATCATCGTGGTGGAGGAGGATTGCTGTGTGGCCAGCGAGGGCTCCGAGGGAAACGACGCCATCAAGCGCGAGCTTATGGCCACCTCTGCCAAGAAGCTCCGCCTTCAGAGGAGCAGAGCCAATCAGGTGGGCTCTATGCAGGCTGATGAGAACCTGCCATCGCAGGAGATGTTCGTCTCCATCCAGGGCAACCAGTTCAAGCGCAATGGCAAGGGCAGCTTCGGCACTTTTCTGTACTGAATGTCCTTTTATGACAAAAAAATGCACAGACACACTTTACAATGTTTATTTATTTTATTTCTAACTGCAGTGACCGTGTCAAGGTGTGCAGGGCTTTTAAATCTGTTGATATGAAGAATTAATAAAGGTGGTGTTGCTCAACCCACAGATATAGATAAGTGTTTGTATGTACGTAACTTTCACCTTGTGTTTTGATCTTTACAATAATTTTAAAATGGACACTAACATAATGTATAAATATGATGACTGCATGCTTGTTCCTTTTCACCTTAAATTTTCAAATATTCAGGAGGATATTGTGTGGCACAGGGGTTTCATTCACTTATTTTATTAATTTAATAGTATACATCACTCCTATGTTCACAGGTGCCAAAGAAAAAGCACTGGTAACATTGTCTAATAAACAGTATTTCTATATCAGTTGGTAGTCATGGCTCATTCGTTGGGTGCTCGATGCTCTAGAATAGTGGTGCCTTGTAAGAGGAGGAGAAGGAGGGGTTTGAGCTCTTGGTTCTCTTGGCCCGAGGTCTCACCTTCCGTCAGACATGCACAATTGTTTAATTCCAGTTGATTAATTTTCTGTGGATTAAGGTCTGGTAAAACCTCATTACGCTGCAGGCAGTTTTGATTAATTGCATAATCCGACGTGTCCCGCCAAAATTTGTGCTTGACCTGCATTAGCCCGATTTACTCTACAAACCCAACTCTGAATGAAGTTGTGCAGGTGGTAATTATTTTTGGCGGACGCACCCTATACGCGTCCTCAGACGACGCAATGAAATGGTTGCCGGCTGACCTCTGTGGTGCGCACCTAAATCATGGCCCAGCTGAAGGGAGACCGGTGTGATCTCCCTTTCCCTCCCTCTATTAGTATACCTTCCTAATGCACCACTTTGTCATGTGTGTTGGTTCTTTTTTTTCACACACTACGAGAGGTGCTAGCCTTCTGAATAATTTAAGATGCTAAAATGGATGCTCTGACATGATCAGTGAAAGTCATTTGAATGGATTAAAAGCCAGCTGAGAGGTGTTCTAAAAGCGTACAACAGCTTGATTGTGAGTGGGCACGTAGGCCTAATACTGTTTCCTTTTTCTTTTTTGGGGAGAGAATGGACTCATACTAGAGTGTATTTTTGAGAAAATGCCAAATGTGGAAGATGTGTCTTCAGCAGTTGGAAGAGGGCATGGAACAAGTGAGTAATTGTAAAGACCAGTGTCAGTCAATGATATCAGATGTCTTTAGAGGTGTGTAATAAGCAGTGATGCCAGTAACGCGTTACTTAGTAATTAGTCGATTTTGACCACTTTTTTCGGTAATGAGTAATCTAACGCGCTACTATTTACAAACCAGTAATCAGATTAAAGTTACTTATCTAAGTTACTGTGCGTTGCTGTTTTTGTAAATTTCCTTAGTAAAAAGATATATTCTTTGCTTTCTTCTTGTCTTGGGGATTAAGTCATGTAGGCTATGCTCATGTTTTCAGCATGAGCACAATTCACGTGTAAACCACGCAGCGACACAAAGTAAACAACAATGGAGGGAGAGGGAGAGATGCACATTTCACTGGGTGAAAAGGCTCTGAATCAGGGAATATTCATAGTGATATATTTCCTGATATGCGTAATATCAGGAAATATATTGGTTGATATGCTCCTGATATTTTAGTGCCAATTGCCATATCAGGAGCATATCAAAAGTCCTGAATGGGACTGCGACGACATGCAAGATATCCAGACTTCATATTCTCACCTGATATGATCCATGTTTCAAGTATTAGCTACTTATATAACCCCGGACACCTCTTGTTATTGTTCCCATATACCCCCTGATATGTCAAACATGGGACTACGCATATACAGCCCATATACTGCCAGACACAGCTAATTTTGCAGGCATTTATGTGTATGCCTTTATTTGCTTTTCGATAGGCTTTATGCCTTTATTTTTTAAATGAATCATGTGATTTATATATGGTGATTTATGTAATGGTTTTAAATGTGAGATAGTACATAACCATCACTGAGCTTATTGTGCATCTTTAACTTAAATAATATTTCACATTAATTTTACATACACTTAATTACATTATTTACTTACACCTGCTAAATCCCAATGACTTATTTTACTTTACCATGAAAAATATACTGTACGACAGGCAATAAAATTTGTTACATGGCCTTTATTGTATTTATCAATCAATATTCAAATCAACATGGCTTTCTCACCTGCAGTAGGGGGCTTACGCAGTGACACTCGCCCCCTCTCAATGACCTGCCGAGTGAGAACAGAGACTTCTGCTTGACCACAGTGGTTTAAACAGTCCATGGTCTGGGCGTGCAACGTCCTTTAAAACATTTTGGGCCCTTGTCCGTACTCTTCTGGTATAGATGGTAGGGAAAGGTGCTCTGATGGTCCCTTTGGCAGTAAAAGTCAGGTGTCTGTAAAAAGAGAAAGAAAGTATATGTTACAATTGACCCTGTCCGTGAATATAATTAACTCAGCTTGTGTGACAAATAAAAGCAAACCCACAATAGCAGCCTAGACGTCAGGTGCAATAGTTAGAAGTAATGGAGATATGTATTACAGTTGTGCTCATAAGTTTACATAACCTTAGCATACACATACATTTAAAAATCATCTGATCTTAATGCCTTAATAAAAAAAAAGAAGAGAAAATCCAACCTTTAAGGAACACTTATTTATTTACGATACACAAAGAAAATTGCTGTCCTTAAAGGTTGGATTTTTCCTAATTTTTTTAATTAAGGCATTAAGATCAATTTCCAAAAGTATCATACCTAATTGCAACACTGTCTGCAGAAGCTCTTTCCTTCTTGCTTAAACCACCTTAAACCACCTTTCTGAACATAGATCCTCCCCCATCTGACATGCAGTGCCAGCCTCTGGCTCCAGGCTGGGACTTGCTGGATGGCACCTAAAAAAATAAAACAGCAATTGCTATACATTATGTTATTGTTGATTAAGATAAAAATCAAACATTAAAAAATAAGTTGGTAAGTCAATCAGGTGTTCAAACAAAAATGATAATTACCTTATGAAGGCACCCTTGCCACCATCACCATCAATGTTATGTTATCACCAATTATTGATATCAGTTTATTTGTGAGGGTTTCAGTTTCTGTAAATAGAAAATAAGATTTAACTAAATTATGATTATGCTCAGTTTGGCATATATTCAACACATTATTTACATTACCACCAACATAATGGTAAACATGGCTAAACTTCAAAATTATTAAAAACAACAATAATGATGATTAGTTCCTGTATTAATGCATTACATTGCACATTTGTCAAACAAATTAGAGTGTGCACAGTGACATAGCCCTCATTCAAAACACACAAACACTTACAGCATGTTGAGGGCAGCAGCCATGGCTTCCAGACATAGTCAAGTAGCATGTAGTAGTAGCAGGACAGACCGACTTTGCCCTGGTCTGTTGATGGAGCCCACTACAGTCATAACAACAAACAGACACATTAAAAAAGGGGATAAACTAAACACAGCAACAGACACAAATACATGCAAACACATTATAATGTTATTTGCTATTCTACGTGTGTGTGTGTCTGTCTGTCTCTACCTGGTGAGTGAACTCTCTTGCGGGATTTGAACTTCTTTTGTATGGAAGTGGCACACATTTGGAATATTCCAGAATGCACTCAGTGTTCTCAGGGAAGCAGTCCTCACAACTCACTGCCTGCAAACAGAGAACAGAGGGAAATTAAGATGAATAAATTGCCAAATAAGCTTACACATAACGTGAAAAGACTATCACTGAAGCACTAATGCCCTCACATGCATCTTAAATAAACACATGCCTTGGCACAAGTCAGGTACAACCAAATAAGGGCTATGAAATGAAGAACATTTTGCCTAATACTACCCATACATCAGAAACCTTTGACAAGATTTGGCTTTCAAGCTTTACTCAAAAGACTACAATCTTTCAATAATCTTACCCAAATCTGGTCAAGTCTTCTGGTGTAAGGATGGCTTAATATAACACTATACGTTACCCTTCACAAACTAAAGATCCCTTCACTTGTCGGCATCATATTGAGGTACGTCAACCCCCTGTTCACGTTAGCCTGCATAGTCATTAGCAGCCACTATAAATGTAGCTTCTAGAAGTTATAGCTAGGTTAGCTAACCTACTCGTGCCTGATAGCCTTGGCCATTTCATTCAAACTAAAACTTTACATCCATAACGAAATCTCAGACAGACTTATTGTTGAATATGATATTACTACCATTCCAGATATTCCACACAATGGTAAAGTTAGTTATTGGAAAAGTTAACATTAACAGCTAGCAGCTAACGTTAGCGATGTTAGCTCATAAAGCTAACAAACGTTAGCTGATTCTAACATGACGGTTAACAAACGGTTTTGGTTAACATTAATTCTAAAAACAGTATTTTCCTAATTAATTCCAGTTTTCAATTGGCATACAAATGTACTGTAGTTCTTACCTTGGATATGATGACGGCAGAGTTTGTACAGCTTGCAGTCAGATGCATGACAGAAAAGTGACGGTTGAAGTCACCACCAGTGGCAAGGAGTTCGTTGAAAAGTCAGTCAGGGGTGGGGGATGGGTATGCTGTGTGTGCGCATGCGCTTATCGAGAGGCAAAGCATAAGAAATCGTGGAAATTATTAGGCCTGCATATTTTAGTTACATTAAAATGACTACCAAACTGATTTTGTAGAAGTGTCAAAACATAGTAGCCAAGTGGGCTATTACTACTATTCTGATTATTAACATTACTGGTTCTCATATAGTTTGACGTCAATTTCATTTGAAGCCTTGTTTCTAAATTAAATCAACATTGGTTTATCAGTCACCCACGTTTTATAGACAAGTTACAACATGATTGATCCATTGTTACGTTGGCCCACAAGAAAGCTTGTAATGTTAAAATAGTATGAAATTATAGATGCTCAACTTTAACAAGTTTAATAAGCCTTTCTTATGTGTTATGGTTTGTAGCATATAGTATGTATTTATTTTCATTATAGGCTATTGATTGAATTGTTGTTTATTATTGCTGTTCTTCTTAATGTAGGCCTACTTCAAATTGTTTAGGCTACTGTTAAATTTAACTTTGTATTGTTGTTATGTGGCAACTCCAGCTGAACCGAATTCATTTTGGCAGACAGCATTGGGGACAAGGGGAAAGCAGATAATTTAAAATGTGGACTTTATTCCTCCAACAGATCTCATGCATATTATACATAAAAAGTAGGCTAGACCTACAGACTATAGCAACTATACAATCTCAAAGATATCATTGAAATTGAACCATAACCAAAATAATTAGGTAAGTAGGCTAGCCTTGACCTGAAAAAGGTAGTCTTTACACTGTAAATAGTCTATTTTTGAATGTCCCGAAATTAGATAGAAATCAAACGGCAAATAGTCTATCAGTGATGTTTTATGGTACGTTTTGGGCGTAAGGCATGCGTGACTTAAGATCTTGGCAGATCTTGGGCCTAGGCTATCTAATATGATAGCCTAAGCCTATCCAAGGGTGGAGACCTACCCAAAGATATCCAGAAATGGTGTGTGTGACTTGTGATTTGGGTATGCATACCCCTGATTTCTCATTGGCATATCAGGAGTCAAAATAAATCAATATTTTCACTGATTCTTAAAAACTCAGGATATGATCAAAGATGCTCCTGATATGCTGCATGTCATAAAAAATATCCGGTCAGTATATCCCCTGATTCTGAGCCTTTTCACCCAGTGTTTCATCAGTCGTTACTTTGAGTTTGTGTCAGTTAAACATGACAACATTAAGGTACATTGTACATTCTGAGAGAGGGGAACAAGTCTGCAACACCAGTATATGCTCCCAAGTTATAGTTTATTTACCGTGACGTTTCAAGGGCTTGAGTGGGCCCGAAACGTCACGGTAAATAAACTATAACTTGGGAGCATATACTGGTGTTGCGGACTTTTTCCCCTCTCTCTCATGTAAGTGTTTTGTCCAGCACCCAGGATTAGATCGGGATGTGCGTGCGTTTTTTCCTCTTTACATTGTACATTCTGTGCTGGCGACAAAGTGTTGTCTAGCTAGACATCCCAAGTCTCCGAAGTTTTGGGAGTCTCCCACATATTGATAGCAGCTTCCATGACGCCCGCAAATTACATAAAATTACATAAAATCTCCCGGAACCTGGAGCGAACAAGAGCACGCAAGCCAGACCGGACTTCAACTGCATACCGCGCGCACACAACGGAGAGGGAGAGAGAGAGGAGGGGTGCGTTTGTGCCTGAAGCGCATCCAAGACAGAGAGCATCCTGGTCTGTTTGGCTAAATCAACTGAAGGAAATAATTTGATATGACCGTTTCTTGCCCCAGACTTGGTGGAGGCTTAGCCACATTTACATTTAGAGGGTACTCTCTTTCTCAATGCAGATGTAGGTGTGAAATGCTCCCCACTGGCTCCTACCATCTGTCAATCTCCTCTGTTCTGTATTTGGGTTAAACAAAGACCTTATAGTTAACTTTAGCTGAATTTTATATTTGTGTTATTAACTGTAAATGTATTCATGTTTGGTATCATTGTAATAGTCTCAGTACAAGGATTGTAATGGTTTGATTGTGAGAATGTTTGGAACATTCTATAAGTGATATTTCTGATAAATAAGATATCTCTCCTCATGTTCTTCAGATAGGTGTGAAATGTTAATGTTTGTAGAACAGCATGTGTCCAGGCCTCTGAAGGACTTCCCAGGAAAGGGGGTAGTTTTAATTAAAAGACAATAGAAGCTGACCAGACCTGATGAAGGCCTAATCCTCATCCTCCCTTTCTATTGCATATTCAAACTGGGTTGGACCTAGAGGTCACTCCTTCTCTTTGTGTGTAACTTAAATTTGGTAGACTGTTTCAGAGAAGTCAGAGAATACATGAGAAGTCAGAGAATACTGAGAATCTGGTGAAATCCATGATGGGGTGAAACAAACATGTACTTCTCTCCCTTGAGGGCCACTGGCCCCTCATTGAAAAGAATAAAGCCTGGATCCTGATCTTGCATCGTCCTGATTGAGCCTTAAGAGAAATATGGTAGTAAAAATATACTATCACAACCAATCAGTTTTCAGTGTAAGTGTGCTTATATCTCTTTTCTCCCAAACTTAATTAATCAGTTCAGTCAGTGTATCTAGGAACAGGAGCGTCATGGCAGCGTCAGTGCCCCTCAAAAAGGAAGATTTAAGACCCATTTCACATCAGACTACACAAAAGTATACCCAATTGTCTCATAAGATTAAAACATAATGACAGTCTTGCACACTGCACTGTTTGTAACAGCAACTTTAGCATTGCTCACGGCGGGTTAAATGATTGCAAAAGACTTGTTGAGGTGAGTTTAACAAGTGTAATTTCATTTGCATATTACTCAGGCCTATACAAGATGGCTAGTTGCCAAGGCTACATGAAAAAAAAAATCTACATATTTTACTATAGATAGATAGATAGATAGATAGATACATACTTTATTGATCCCCAGGGGAAATTCAAGGCCATATAACAATTTCTATCAATAGGCCTTCCTTATTTGGTGTACTTAGACATTATTGGACAAACATGAATTTCAGTATCTAAGTAGGTTAGGTTGGGATGTCTGCTATACATTGCTGACATTACTGTTAAAATCCACTTCCTGTATAGTGAGTATTGGCAAAATCGGTTATCATTTTTATGTTGAGGCGGTGGGGGTGTTGTCGGCAGCTGCTGAAAGTAACTAATAAAGTAACTTGTAATCTAACTTAGTTACTTTTAAAATCAAGTAATCAGTAAAGTAACTAAGTTACTTTTTAAAAGAGTAATCAGTAATCAGTAATCAGATTACTTTTTCAAGGTAACTGTGGCAACACTGGTAATAAGCCCAATGAGGTGGTTGATAAGGTTGTAGGTTGCAGTGATTTAAGAAGAGCTAAGGGGCGTTGTTGGGTGTAGTAAAGCAAAGGTCTAAAATCTCACTTGGAGTATTTGACATCCATGACCTTGCAGGGCCTTTTGCAGGATGTATTTGAATGTAGCCAGTGCATCCTTTGCACAGAATGCACTGACTGAGAGTAAAGGCATGCCATTTGTACCTGACATGAGCTGTTCATCTGCTGTTACATTATATGTCTCTCAACTCAAAATAATCTTTAACTTAGTCATGCTTTGTACGTTTCTTTACCTCCTTATACTAGCTTCAGTTATTTTGATGGTAACACAAAAATCACAAATTACTTCATGGCAATTATGCAATAGCCTACTATTTGTATGAAATTGTGTAATATTACCTTGTCAGTCGACATTGCTTTTCGGGGATTATCTTAGCTTGTTAATAAAAAAAAGTCCTCATACCGTGTCCAGGGCAAAGGGTGGTATTTACGACAATTGTGTATAATACAAATATACAAAAATAACCTTGAAACTGCACTCAACTTTATACTATAGATCTGGTAGCAGTGACTGAGCAGAATACATGTTACCTGTTACTATACCCCCTTAAGTTTATTAATATCTTGGTTATTCAGTCATCCAAGTCATCTAGCTGGTGTCTCAGGAATGTATAGTTCAGTTGCTTCAGGACAACTTTAAGTTGCCACATTATCTGAAAAATTCCCCTTGTTTATGCATACAATAGTGTCCAAACTTTTTGTCAACTGCTCAAGGGGTGTTTAGCTCAAGCAACGTTTTTCTGCAACACGGACTGTAATGTCAGTTTATTTTGAGTTTGTGTTTTTAGTCTTCCTTTCTCGTGGTCAGTAATGAGACGTATTCCTTACCTTTGAGAGGGTAAAGAGGCAGAAGCTTATTGATTTCTTTTCCTCGGTGTGTCAGGGGCAGATTTTAGATGTCAAGCTGTGCGAGATGGGGAAATGGGAACTGCAGAACCTTTTGTGCGGCTATTGTTTTTATCTTCAATGGATGTGTCACTTTCTCAGAGGACCAAAGCCACATCTCAGGGCCATGGTGGATGCCAGAGCGCCTGGCCTGTTTTTTGAAGTGTCATCTCTCAGATCAGTGAGTGCCCCCCCTGTTTGAAACGGGCGCCTGTCATTCAAGGGGAGGGCCGGTTGTCAGTGCCCTCACCATGAACCAATGGATTCGGTCCAGTTGTGGCTACAGGCAACGGCCTGTCTGTCTTCCACAAACACACCACTGTCTCTTTTGCTCTTTCAGCCACCTCTTTCAGCCTGGTTATGCAGATATGACCTTAACATCAAAGTTCTAATTCACAACAAGCTTTTAACCTTTTGAAAGCATCCATGGTTTGTTTTCGGGACCAATGTGAACCACCTCAACCTCTCCATTTAAAATGACTAATTGATTCCAAACCTTTCCAGGTTAATTACCCATAATTATAGATAACACACACACTCCTACCCACCCACCAACCAGTTGTTTCATACTCTCCTCTGTGTGTGTACTTCTGACAGAATGCAGGTACAAACCCTCAGATCTGGGATGGATTTGTGACAAGCCTGGGACCTCGTGCCACCTGACTGTACCTGACTGAGGTCACGCAGAGGAACTGAAGGGGAAAGAAAGCAATCTGAAGGAAGATGGATGAGAGACTGGACCGATAAAGTGAGAATGAAAAGAGGGGAAAGCCACCTGACATCTTTTTCTTTCCGTTTGGAGCCAGCATGATTTGCCCACCTCTTGTCCTTGGATGACCGTTCTGGACGATAAAAAGAGGAGTTTTTCCCCCTCCCTCTCCAAGACCTGTATGAGTCAGATTACTTTCTATTCTCATGTCCTTTCCTCTATCTATGTGTGTATGTGTGTGTCTGTAAAATGCAGTGCAGGGTCAGGCCGCTTTAATGTATAGCGATACAGTCTGTCGACTGTATGCACTGCCCCCTCACACACTTTAACCGCAGGTCTGTATGGGCTCCTAGCAAATAGTTCATTAAGTTCTTCTCCGTCTGATATTTCTGTCTGCTTGCAAGGTCGTCTTTTAAAACCGGCTTAATGCAGACAGGCGCCTTTAAGCCCACGCCTCAGAAAAATGAATAACAAGTGAGCTTGCAAGTGAGGAAAGGATCTTCTTACTCCAAGCCCATTGTTTTCACCCCATAGCCTCTCTCCATTCACACAATGGAGGTCAGGAGAAAAATGAATGTGGGGAGTGCATTATGGTCCGCAGCGGTGATCCAGACCGCATGCACGCTGTTTTCTGTGTCATTTTCTCAGGTGTCTGCATTTGTCTTGGCACACATGGTGCTTCAGCAGGGTGAGGCTACAGCCCTCACCAGCATTTCTCAGGCTAGCAGGAAATGAGAGTCTGAAGCTCCTACTGTTCACTAGAGCCCAGGCTAGAAGAGAACAGGTCTTGATGTTGGATGAGAATTCTCAGCTGGCAGAAGTAAATTAGGTTAGCTATCCTACCTTGCAGTGTACCACACAAAATGTGCTTGTCAGAATTCATGGTTAAATCTTGTCCAGGGCGTAGTTCATTAAGGAAAAAATGATCTTATTATGACCGCCATATGATATAGGTTTAGTCAAGAGTTTTTTTTCTTCAGTAATTTTGTGTCAAAGATTCCTGGGACACTAAAAGACCGGGCTGCATGAAACTTGGTGGGCATGTAGCCCCACAAGGATGACACGGAACCATTGTTTTTCATTTTGATCCATCGCCCCCCCGGCTCACCAGGCCGCCCCGAAAGGAGGGTAGGCCAGACACAGTTTTATGAATATCTTGAGAACCGTAGGACCTACAGGTAGGATGACCAACTTTTTTTGCATGTTGGTGACAAGGGGCCATGTCAACCTATCCCATATCCACTCATTTGAGGTATAGCGCCACCTAGTTAAAAATGAAAAAGCAAAAAACGAAGCATTGTAATGGCAGGTATCTTTGGCTGACATGTTCAAAACTGCATGACATTTGAAGTGTAGGACCCTCTGAAAGCATGCCAAGTTTCAAGCAATTCCGTTTATGGGGGGCCATATCAGCTACACACACACACGCATGCATGCACACACACACACACATGCAGGCAATCAGACACACACACACAGATAAACACACACAGAAGAACAAATATACACAAAAACAAACTGACACTGCACACACTCATTTACATACACAAAAGTATAGGATGGAGTAAGAGATGGAGACAAATTGACAATAATGATTTATTTTTGTGGAGAGAATGTGGAGGACTGGGCAGCGGTCATATTTTGTACCGCTATGCAGTACATCTAGTTTGAGGGTCTGATTTATCCTACTACATTATAAGTGATGTTTCCCATCATCTGCAGATTTTCTCACAATACCACATTTTTGTTCTTGTCACTTAGAAGTCATCTTGGCACAGTCTGTCCAAAGAGAAAGGAAAAAAAAAACCCCTTCAGCTCTTCGCTTCGATGAAGACACGGTAGCTAGCCAAATCAAGCTTGCCCATGGCTAATGCAGTGCCATGTGTTGAGCTCTGGCTCAAATGAAATCCAATGCTGGCATCATATTAACAGGACTTGAATCAGGCCACTTGCTTTGTAGTTTCAGGTAAACGTTTTTTTTTGGCCATTATTAAAGTATATGATGGGTTTATGCCTGGCGAGTAGACAATCCTTTTTAGCCCAGTGTAAGTGTGAAGTCACACCTGGTGTGGAACAGATCTGATTCAGGGTACAAAAAAATCGCAGATGGTTGTCCATTATCTGTGGGCCAATATGGATGGCTTGAGTCCCTTAAATCTTTTTTTTAATGAAATCCTTCATCTGAATTCCTGGAATATTGGTTGGACTGGAAAGCCTGCTGTCATTTTCACTTCCAGCAAAGAAACCATCCAAGAGGAACAACTTCACTCGCGCCGGTCTCCAGGCGAATGATTTTTATTGTTTTCAAAGACAGGGCACCTCAGCTCCTCTGGGAGCCCGAGGCCCACAGATTGTGATCTGTATCCTTTAATGCCGCGATGGGGAGGCAAGTTCTCTGCCCCGCCGCATCGAGGGCAAACTGGGTAAAAGGGGGAGACGGTGCTGCTTTTGCAGGGCAGCTGCCCTGCGCGACACCACTGGTGATGTTTTTGCTCCGTCTCCCACTCTGGTCTCTGGAGGTCACTCTGCGAGCATACCTCTGTGGGCTCTGCAGCCGGACACAGGGCTGTGGGAGAGGATCGATGGAGCTTGACGGGAGCGTTCTGGGTGGGTCACTCACCGCAGTTTGCCGACTTTAATGGCACCAATATCTCACACCATCTGTCGTCACTCTACAGGCCCAGGCGGGGGGTCCCACTTTACGGTTGCGGATTAAGGGCCGTAATTGTCAGCTCTTGCACCGGTATTCCTGCCAGCCGGTGTCTTATAGCACTGATGGACCCCTACTTTTTGTGGAAACACACACACACACACAAGCACACACTGTCTGAGACTTCTACCTCTCCGGGTAACTGGCTGAGAGATAATGTCCAGGGACGCGGTGGAGAGATGCTTCTCTCTTTAATTACTTCACAAGCTGTGAATGCAATGACGCCGAGAGTCCCTTGGATTAAAATTATCTTTGTTTTTCCCCCCTGTCTTTTTCAAGCTTGGTTTTTCCGTGCCAAAGTTTCCCTTCGTCTCAGTGCAATGATATTTTCATCTTTTCCCTCTGTTTTGAAAAAACGGAATCTCACAGAAGATGTCGTCAAAAGGTTTATCAGTTCGATTCTATTTCACCATCATCAAGGTGCAAGGCAGCTCTGGCAGTGCTATACACTGCCATTGTTTTCAGCAGGGGGTTCAAGAGAAGCACAGCTTTCAAAAAAATGGTTCTTTTCAAACAAAAATTAGGCTGGCAAGTCTGTGGCAGTCAAGAGGACAAAGTCATTACTTTGACGCCAGTAGAAACTTTAAAAATCAATAAGAGACTTTTACGAAAATGAATAAGCCTTCGGTTGCTTTGTATCGACCACTCTTCTTTGTTCCACGTGGTTAGGTTTGTGTGAGAATTCTCATGTTGGTGACATATGTTTTCATGTGCATCCATACATCCTACAGATTTCTCCAGAGCAAATATGGCATGGGCCTAAGTTTTATTTTACTTTGAGGATTGGATTGAGCTCTTCCTCATATTTCTGTAGTGTCATCACTGAGATAACCTCTCCATCCCCCAACAGACTGACTGATGTGCTGCAGACAAGCCATGTTTTATCTCCCTCTACCTCCAAGGGATGGCACTTAGAGCTCCTTTCCTCTCCATAAGATCTCACTGCCTCTGCCTGCTTGTTTCACATTTGCCCATGGACAGAAAGCAGAGTGATGTGCTTTATCTGATAGTAGTCATTAAAACTGTAGTTACACAAGAACTAACTCACTGATGCTGCTTGTGAAGATAGCTTTAAAATAGTCTCATGGTTACCTGTTCTAGAAGCTTCTCATGCTGCTGAGGGCTATTAAAAAAGCTCCCTTGTGAAGAGCAGGAACCTGCTGCATCAGAGTACAGTTAGAATCGCAAACAGCCAAGTGGGTGCAGATACAGGGAAACATGATTTCCTTGCCAGCGCCTCGCCAAACGTTGCTTTTTCACCTCTATCTCATAAAAGATGAGTGCTGCAGAAAGTCAGCCATCAGAGGCAGGTTATCAGTGATGCCAGGGCCCAGGCAAACACACACCAGAGACGTATAGTAAAGATTATGAGATA
This sequence comes from Alosa alosa, assembly GCF_017589495.1. Classification (NCBI taxonomy): domain Eukaryota; kingdom Metazoa; phylum Chordata; class Actinopteri; order Clupeiformes; family Clupeidae; genus Alosa; species Alosa alosa. The sequence goes on from NC_063202.1 coordinate 26,189,458, forward strand.
CAAATATGAGATGTGTAAGTTTGATGCTGTGGGCCTCTCAGCAATAGCTTAAAGTAGCTTTGTTTTAAGTAGATATCTCACACTCTCTCTTTTCTCTCTCTCTCTTCCTCTTTTCTTCCCTCCATCACTTTTTCATTTCCTTTTCCATTCTCTTTCTCTCTTCTCCACACACATGCACGTGTGCGACTCCGCTGCAGATTGTAACCCAGCATGTCGGTCTGTTCCGGCTGCGCTCTCTCCCTCCACCTCGCCTGGTATTAATATGTCACAACCCTGTGGCCAGCTCCATCTGCTGGGGTCCTGAGACGAGCCCCAGGACTCGTGGAGGCCAAGCCCCCTGCCCCACCGCTAGCCCGGCCCTCACAACCTGGACACGATTACCTACAGAGAAGCCCCTGGTGGCTGTCATCTACGTTCATGTTCCGCTGTATAAGCCAAGTCACTTGGAACGTCGAAAGGAGTTAGACTGGGAGAAAGCCGTGGTCTTATGGTGTCAGCCTTGTCATGGCAAACCAAATGAAATGGAACGAAAGTTTGACTGGAATGGGAAAGTCTTCCTCATTTGAATGTGAATGGATTTAGCTCGGTGTCATGTCACATTCTTGCACGTTTTGTGCTTCTATTATCCTGGAATATGTAAATCATAGAGGCAATTAAGAACTTCAGGAGCATCATTTGATAGATTGCATGGGAGGAAATCCTTGTTAATTATGGGTGTGAATGATTTGTATTGTTATTTTTCCTTGTGGGTGGCAGTGTGGGGGTGGTGTGTGTGTGTTTTGTGTGTGTGTGTGTGTGGGTAGGGGGATCGGGGTGTGATGATGTGAGATTTCACTCAACATGGGTCCTCTTTCCGAGTCTCATTAGCATCGAGTGAGGGCGGGCTGCAGCTTTAGATTGGCTTCAAGTGACAGGAGCACAGCACAGGCTGTTGAACAACACATGTAAGCCAGTCACTCAGCAGCACAATGACCCGTGGGTTTGTCTGGGAAGGATTCGGAGTATGTAATATGTAGAAAGGGAGCTTTACCAGTCAGTACTGGGAGGTTTGGTTTTTCAGTGTGTCGTAATTTGGGATGATATACACTGTGTAACCCAGTGTATTTAATAGATATTCTTGATATTCATTCCATCATTCAGTGTATATTATAGCCTGACGAGCCAGACCCACATTAAAATGTAGGTTCTGGGGACTCACCATTAGCAGTGCTCAGTCCGAGGGGCGGGATAATCGGTTGTCTTTCAAATTCCCTCTGCATGCAATAGGATAGCACTACAACTCATGAGTCCCATGCGTTTTCCCACCAGCGGAGCTACTTGGCTAGTTCAAACTTTTGCCAACTTAAAAAAAGCTTAGCTCGTGTCACGCTGTTCGCCATCAGCAACATCCACCTTCTTTGTTTTTAAGTAGCAGGGAATTCACGCCGAACCGTTTCAACTCTGCCATCAATCATTATGCTAAGCCTAGCGACTCTATACACGATGTGATTGGCGCCTATCGATATTATATTACTAAATTAATATTATTAATCAGATTTGAATGTAAAAAGAAATTTTCTTCTTCCTCTGTGAGCATGATGTTCAAAAAGGTTTGTACCCTCACAAACTTCTTATTGTCATTCCTTACACCGCATCGAACCTAACTGGGGTACAAGCTTAGTTACTGAAAAACCTAATAATTAGGCTTTTGCAGGTTTCACTTGCTAGCCCTCTCCATTAATCTTTCTTCACCTTCTCCTATATAACAAATGATCCTTGGGGAAACAGGTGGAACGAGGGGTTTGGGGAATTGTGGACACAAATATACAGTACAAAATGAATTAAATGCTATCAACTAGCGATGTGTCAATATGTTGGATAAACTGTTAGCAATTTGAACTGGGGACATTTGTTCATTTCTTCATAAGATAACATGATCACAAACCAAATGTGACCTGTGTTGTTCACTGACACAAGGTGTGTATATAGCGGAAATCCAGCAGGGTGGGGCCACTTGGTGGGAGGATAGGAACCTCAGCATGGTACTGCCGCAGGTGAGACATCTTCTGCCCACGGCCCTCTGCTTAGCTATTCCATCTGGCTCCCCTCCCCTGCAGTGGGCTGGCGCGTGACTCTCCCTCGCCTGCTGGGCTTATTAAGAGTTGAGAGGCAGGTGTCAGGTAGGCTGGCAAACAGATAAGAGGCGGCCAGAAGTGCCTTTACGTTCTCCTGCATTCATTAACCTCGTGGATTGCACAGGCGTGAACCCATCGCTGCTGAGTCTGCTGACCTCGGGGCGCAGCTCATCTCGACTCGGGGCCACGCTATCTCTGACCTTGTGGCCCTGCGACCATAGCGACCCAGGCTCCACCCATCCTTGGAAAAGTACGACGGAACCTTCGTTTGTTTGTTTATTCAGTGCAATGCTTCAGTGTATGTCCAGTACCCTACCTGCTAAACTTCCAAAGGGCATATTGAGTGCGTAACTGGTAACTGGTGTGTAGCTGTGTGCTACCTCCATTTCATTTGTCATTATTTCAGTCCACTGTCATTAGCAGATATGCTATAGGACACAGGGAGGGCTACATTTAGAGAATGTTAGAGACTGTCTACTGCATGTCTCCTCATCCCTCCACAGCCGCTCACGCAAGTGTCTGTGACTCGATAGTAAGCATCAGCATGGCATCAGCCCCTGGGGAGGACTTCAGTCATCCCTCTTCAGTTGCTGGCAACAAAGGCGGCCCAAAAGTGCCAAGGAAAGTTGTGAATTTGACTGTTTGGGAGGTGAGTACAGCGCTCCCCCTGTGATGACATAATAACAGATTGACTTTGAATGGGAAGCCATCTGCACGCAGGCACAAGTGGTTTCATGGGGCGGAGCTGGTGAAGAGGGGGGTGAAAAACCAAGGCAGCATTGATGTGAGGCTCCACAGCGCAGTGTCCCCTCCTTTCCCAGCCTGTGGATCTGACTGCTGTTTGATGGGACTCCTCTGTTCATGTGTCAGCAGCGGGAGGGTTTTTTCTCTCCTTGTTCTAGTTTAACAGTAGGTTTTGCCGGCATGGATGCAAGCTCTTAGAGGGCTATCGGTTTTCTACAAAGAGAAAAGGAAGACAAGCTAGGAAAGCCAATGAAAAGAGGGAAAGAGAAGAGGACAGGTGATCAGATCAAATATAGGTGACAGAAAGGTTGAGAGCCGTCTGTAAGGTTATACAAATGATATGTTTTTCTTCCATGGCCTGTATCATTCCCCCCATTGTACTACACCATAGCAACCAATGATACATTAACTCATTGCAGGAACAACAGGAAACAAGTTGATTTGAGCTGAAAGCTGCTGTAATCGTCAGTAAGGGTGATTTTAACAGCTTGCTGACTCATTTCAGTCTTGGTAGAAACTTGAAAGATACTGATATGAAAATATTCTTTTACATTGTCTGTTGGAAGTGACTCATTCAATGTCTATAAATCTTACTTTACATAATTTCATTGGAGAACATTGGGGGAGACCTACTGTATCTTGTTAATTAATTCATTAGATACTATGAGGCTGTGAAGCTATTCAAATATTCTTCTTATTCTCTGACTTTGTCTTTCCCTCCCTTCTCTCTCTCTTTCTCTCTCTCGCTCTCTCTCTCTTTCTCTCTCTCTGGCTGCATTTGCTGTGTCTTTGCATCTGTGAGGCACTGAGGTTTGTTTTCCCATCATTCCTGAAGATAACGTATCAATCATCAGTGCCAGATAATCACTCTTCAGTGAGTGCAGGGGGATAAAGATGTTTAATCTTCTAAGACTTATGACTTAGTGCAATGTTAATGGGAGTCATAGAGATGAGGCAGAGAAGAGTCTTCCCAGGTCTGGTCTCGGCTGGATGAGAAGAGAGCAGAAATCCTGGCGGAGTGGCCACACTTATGCGTTTGCTGCCAGTGAGACACGACTTTCATACACAGCACACCTGTCTCATCCATCACACCGGTGGGCCTGTGGGACACACATCTCCACACACACACACACACACACACACACACACACACACACACACACAGTGGCTCTCCACACACACTCACCGACGTACACATGCTTTTATATACCTTTGATCTCTGCTCTCCTACCGTACCGTCTACTGAATCACAGGGCTTTGTGTTAAATATCGGGCTGAGATATGATCACTGTGAAAATCTTTAAAGGGCACTGACATTCATCCACATCAATTGTGCTAGTGTCAGCTCATGGGCGCCTGTAAAGGGGAAAAAAAGAACTGCAATTGTGCTGCTGTCTCAACCAACCAAACGCTCTCATGTCGTCCAGTTACCAGGGACAGGTAAATAATGAAATATCTTTTGGAGTCAGCAGGAAAGAAGGCCTGGGCCACTCACCATGTGCTCAAGGCCTGGCTGAGAGCAAGTGAGACAAATCGACACAGTGAATAGACAGTGACTGAGGCGCCAGTTGGATGCTGTCGTTGGGCGTGTTATTTCTCCAAGAGGCTATTTTTGGCAAAGTAATTTATTCATGCACATGGAGCGGTCGGGGGGTTGAGATTTATGGGGCCACGGCGTGATGAATATGCAACGCACATTTACGTGTCATTCTTTATCTGCGGAGCCATCAGTCTGTCCGTCTGTGTCAGCCAGGGTGAGCCGGAGTGGCTGAAAGAAGGCAATGTGTTTTGGGTAACACGCCCCACACTGACACCAACACCCACACACTAATGGAATCTAGCAGTGTGAACGGCTGTCAGGAGAGATGAGTCAACCTCGGCCTGAACCTCAACCTGAGGACGAAACTTTTAGCGCTGCTTAAGAGGGAGGCGGGGGAGCCAGCTGAGAGCTGTGTTGTAAATAATTAGTTCAGACACACCTGGCTAGGCTCTACGAGTCTTTAGAATCTCTGCTGTCAGTTTTAACTTTCATGTCCTTGTCTTGAAAGTGCGTTTTTTAACATGTACACCCTTGTGCAAATTGATTGAAACAAGTATGAAAACCAAAGTTCACAGCTCTAGCCGGGAGCCGGAATGTGGGAAATTATATTGTAATATTTGGTAATGGCTTAAGATGGTGTACGAATAATGGGCAAACATGTTTGATATATTTATACACATTTTAATTTGTGCAAGGGTGTGAATGCGTGTCTTATTTAAACATACACACGCCTACAACCCTAATGCTGTGAGACATCATTGGTCACATGATTTATTTATTTATTTATTTATTTATCTATGTATGAAGCTTTTGTCTGCAATGCTGCACTGTTTTAGTTATGTAATTAATTTTGCTCCACTGTTTTATTGAGTCACATGAGCTTTGATGAAGGTTATTTTCACTTTGGCCTGCTCCCTTTCTGTCTGAAATCCGCTCCGCTAGTCTCTCCTGGGGTGGGGAGGTCAGGCCGCTCGCTTTGATGGAGGATAAAGAGAATCCCTCCCGCGCAGCAGTCCCGTCAGGCGGCTCTCCCTCTCTCCCCTCCGCCCCGTGTAGCTGTGAGTGAGGGATGGCATCTGCTGACGGACTCCATCTGTTCTCTCACGCCTGCTCCTCCTCGGGGAGCCCGTGCTCAGCTCACCGGAGACCCAGAGCAACCGCCGCTGCGCATTTAGCCATCCGCACCAGGAAAACACGGCAAACTCGGAGGGGAGGAGGCACCACTGCCACTCGTGTCAACATCCCCTGGAGGGGCGGAGGGTGGAGGTGTGTGTGTGGGGGGGGGGGGGCAGACTTGTGTGCACCTGTTGGTCAGGTAGCGGCTGCGTGAGAGAGGCAGACCCCAGGGCCCTGCTCTGATGAATATGCAGTACGGCCAGTTAACCAGTCAATCAAGCCAGCGCGGCTGTGGCTGAGCCTGGAGCTGCGGCGGTGGCTCGCGGCTCTTTAAGGAGCCCCAGATTAATTCCCCTTGTCATGGAGCACATTAGGTTTGTTTTCTCCAAGCCCTCTTTGTTTTCTCCTCCGATTCCATCCATTCATAACAATTACCTCGCTCTCTTCTGTCCCCTGCGCTTGTTTATGAAGGCAGCGCTGGGCAGAGCTATGGATGGATGACTTCCTGTAGCGGCAAACACAGTGAATGTTTTAAATAAAATTGAGAGAAATGTCTCTCCGTGGAAATGCACTCCGCACAAGGGACGGGGGGAACAATTTCCGCAATACAAAGATGGGTCTCTGGTTATATAACCTGTAACCAGAAAGGACTACAACATCGGTATTCTGTGAGAGAAAACAGAAGGAGAAAAAAAACAAGAACAAGAAGCCCACTGACCTGAACAGCAAAGACGCATAAACAAGCTGCCATCTGTGGGCTGCAGTGGCCCATTTAGTCCAGCCAGATGGGCAGAAACAGCTGGCCCTGGAGTCGCTGCCACAGACGAGCTTCTCTGGCCATAAAGGTTTCATCTCACATAATTATACATATGAATAAGACCACTGCCACATCGGTGTTCTCCCCTGATGAGTGAAAGGAGGACTGGAGTGGATCCAGGACCTGCCTTGTACACACCCAGGCAGCCCAGGAAACCTTTTAGGTGGGGATCACAGCTTAATGGCCTGGAGATGTTCACAATGTGAAGGAGAAAAGTTCCAGACATCTCTTTTTGAAAGCGTCTTCCGGGGCTAGAAATGAGCTGCCAGCTCCACCGAACACTGTTTTTTTTTATTCCCGCGAGCCGATGTGCCACAGAGCGACTGTCCTTTTACTACTTTTTTAAAAAACACATCCTGTCTCCTCACCGCTGTGCTTTTTTGACAGGTGCTGAATTAATCAGGTCAAACTTCTGAGGCTGAAATTGGAGTGTGAGTCACAGTTAATCCCATGGCAGGACATAGGCTAGATGGAAAGTTCCACAGGGGAAGAGCTCATTCATTTTATCTGATGTTTGCCCGTAAATCAGGTCCAGATCAAAGAGTACAAAGGCTGTTGACCTGACAGTGATAAACAAGGGCTTCAGAAGTAGGGCTCCTCAGACAAATGCATCAGGCATCACGCAATGCTATGACAAGCATTGACAGGCATGAATATTTTTTTTTGTTTGTTTCTAAGGTATGAGCTACACCAGGCGCTAACTGAAGCGTTCTGTTCGCGACGCGTAAAATCCATTTTAAAAGACTGGTCTATTTTTTTCGAACGTAAGCTCCGCTATCACGTCTGATGTTGCAACTTCCATTGATTATAGGGGCAGCTAATTGTTGCAGCAGACGCAACACGAACGGAACGCTTCAGTTACGCTCCTGGTGTAGCTCATACCTAAGAGCAATTGGAATTAGAATTTCCTCTCTGAAAATCTAGTCATGATGTTCTTTCTGACAGGAATATCTATGGTGGTTCTGAACCCCACATTGGAATGTGAGGTACAGTTTTGGCCCCTCTGCACAGTCCCAACACCCTCCCCCACCCAGACACACACACACACACACACACACACACCCGTTGCCGGTCATCAGAGCTGTCAGAGTCTTGTCAGAGCTTGTGTCATTCCACATGTGCCCTGCTTCATGTGCCAGTGGAAGAACCCCCTTCAATATTGAGATGAGCCATAAAGAAAGAAAGGAGAAAAAAGTCCTCATCTTCTCTCCCCCTCACAGACTCTGATGAAAGGCAATCCCTCTACTTCATTAAAATGGATAGCGCACTGGTCTGGCCGCCAGCCTCGCCGCCGGAGCAGGGAAGTTGGAGCGACTGGGAGCGGGCATGAAAGGGACGTGTCAGCTGCACCGTGCCAGCTGTACGTAAGGCAGGGGCCTGATTGTGACGCTGTCACGGCGCCGAACAGGAGGAAGATGCAGAGGAGACAGATGCCGACACACAGGACACTCTAAATAGGAGCATCAAACACGCCACCACCCAGTGTTACCATATCAACTCCACATTTAACAGCCTCGGATCTATCTCACTGTTTGCACTGTGCCGTCAAGTCGAGAAAAAAAAGAGAGATGAATACGCATTTAGAATTTAGCAAAGGAAAGCGGGGGCTTCCATTTCTGCCTTTCTGTTGAAATGAGGGCTGTGAAACGTAGCCATCTGTCCCAAGCGTTAATGCGCAGCATCTTTCTCTGTTTATAGACAGCCTGCTTCCTGACAGATACCGTTATATCTCACACTCCCATCCCTGCCACCCACCAAGAATAAAAAACCCTTTAGATGCCATTGTGTGCTGAAATAGTTTGCAAATGATTTACATCAAAAATGTCACTATGCTTGACTGACTGTTGGTGTGACTGATGTTTACAGTGAAAGCTGTCTTTGACAATTCCTTTACATTTGACATGGTGCCATGTTGCAGCTACTAAATACTGCACTCCATGCAGTGCAATGAGACTTTTTGTCTTTTGAGGTGGAAAAATCTATGACAGACTTTACTGCAGTTCTCTTTAAGAAAGGTAATTAACTCACAGATAATTGTGATATCTGCAATTCCAAAAAGTCTGTCGGGCATATCCTCAGTAGTTGTGGACTTCTGATCAGGCAATCTTTCTCTGTCGAAATTGTGAGATTTTTTTTTATCCCTCTGCTTCACTCTTGAATGACAAGCACTTATCCTCTGAGAAGCACTGACTTGAATTACAACGAACTTCTGTGGAGTTCCCACAAAGTAAAAGTAGGAAAAGTTTCACACCAAACCAAAGTTTGTATCTCAAAAATGTTTAAGCTAACAATCTCACTGAAACCCTGAATATCTCACTGCTTTTTCCTCCTTAACAATGACCATTCGCTAGACCATCTCATTGTGATTTTGGTCTCTGTTACAGCTCAGTATAATGAAGGATCATGATCACTGCCAGTGGAAAGCACCTGAGGTCATATCTATTATGTACACTCCATTGGGCTGAGAGATGCTCCATAATACTAAACTTTTTTGGATCTTCTTTATAAGAATTCACAACACACACCACTGACTAATACATCTCTCACTTTGGGTGATGCAAGTGGTTGTCGGACCAACACACAAGGCAATGTAGCGAGTCTGTGAGAAGACTCAGTGTATTGTTTTATATTTTCTGTAAAGTCTCCAACAGTGCTGCATCTTTCAAAGGACGACTCGTTGAGGAATTTTGTCTTTGTTCTGTAGTCTTTGATTTTCCTTGAACAACCTCTTGTTTCTTGCACTATGCTCCATAAATCTTCACTCTGATGTGTCCTAGTGATGCGATAGTTCCATTACATTCCATCCCCATTATGAACTGCCATATTCCGAGGATATGACCACACATTTCATGCAATGTAGTTAGTAGTTTTCCATTCATTTTCATGTAGCTAACATTTTATGTACAGAATGGCTTCTTTTTACTCTGCTACAAGAACAAGGACTAATGGCTAAAAAAATGTTTCCTGGTTAAGTTAATGTGAAGTGAGCAATTGTTGGCTGAATAAAGAGCCATAAACCTCACCACCATTAGGAGTGCATCCAAACATGACTAAAAAATATCACTGTTACGGGCAGCCAGACAGTGACTCCTTAATGGACCTCTCCAATAACCATTCTGCTCCTTAAAGCCATCCAGAGTCTCAGGAAAAGACCTGGGCAGGTCTTTTAAGCAGGCGCTCAGAGGGACTCCCCTGTCCATCTCCCTGAGTTTACTAATGCAGATTCAGCCGCTGACTCGGAGGCGCTATTTTCTGCATGAGGAAATGGGGGCAGGCAGTAACAAGATGAATAAATTAGCGACGAAATTGGGGGAAGCTGGGCGCAAGGCATGAAGCGAGTTGTTAAGGAGGTGAGATCGGACTCATTTGAACAGCAGTGTCTGTCCTTGGGGCTCCATCAGCATGGCGGGAGGCATCATAAGCCCTGTTAATTTAACACGTGCTAATCTGCCTCTGAAGTCGAGTTAAATAGGGGGAAAAACGCGGGGAAGAGCCTCGCTGTGTAGATGAAAGTTTCTCCTGGTCCCGCGTGCGTAAAACCCCCTGCTCTGTGTCAATAAAGTGAAGCGTTTAAGATATCACTGGAGAGGTGTATCAGCTTGATAACTGGAGCATTAATTAATTCCTTGGCATGCACAGGCGAAGCAAGGCAGTGCTATTAGAGATGAGCTTTCCCTCCCTGCGCCCCCTCTCTCCTCTCCTCTGCTCTCGCTCCTCTCGTTTCCTGAGTGCATTTTCTTGTTGAAATTGCTGTAATTGCACTGTAAGGTAGGTCAGAGACAAAGACTTGGAGGTCATGTTTGGCAATATTGCTCTCATCAGTGCTCTTATGGTGTGGGTGTGGGCGGGCGGTGGGTTGAAGGGGGGTGGTGTGTGTGTGTGTGTGTGTGTGTGTGTGGGGGGGTTGCAGGCAGCGAGTGCGGGGGTATCGGGCCACCCTATCCTCACACCTGCTCACCTGCTAATGGTGCTCTCTTTTAGAAAAGTGCGGTGTGATTGTGGTCGGCGGTGAGGCACAACACAGAGCACAAGTTTCCAAGCAGAGTGTTTCTGCTAATAAAGGGCTGGTTTGCTTCTGCTCTCTAAGGATTAGTTAGTTTCTCTCTCTCTCTGTCTCTTTGTCTGTCTCTCTCTCTCTCTCTCTCTCTGTGCTACTCTCCCTGACACAATCCCCAAAGGATCTGGATCTTCTAAAGGTCACTGGGAAGGATGGGATGAACTGATTCTTTCATATCTCCCTCTCTTCATTCAGGGGGAAGGAAGGAGTAGCTAATACCCCGGGTGCTGCAGACAATTAGCATTTTCAAAAACTGGCAAGGAGAACAGAATGCCGGAATGATGAATTCAGTGGCAAAGCCACACACCACACGGAGACACTGCCGTAGAGAATATGATAGCACACTGACCTTAAGTGTACTCCACCAATGATGCCCCTGGTCTTTGCAGTGGCAATGTCATTGGGAAGTTGGCATATATCTCTTCTGCTGGGCTGTATATTTATTTCCGTATTTTTAATGGATATTTGTTGCCAGTAAACAAGCTTGCTTTGTAGAAAGTATAAGGCACATTTGTTTTCACAATGGGCCACTGTGCAATTTAAAATGCTTTTCCGTATCCAATAAATGCACCAACAGGAAGCAGGGAATAAATAGAGCTCTGATGGTAATGTGTAATGTCACTCTAATAAGGAGAGGTTGCTCTCCCATTCCTCTCTTGTGAAGGGAGAGAAAAATGCTTGGACCGAGCAGTGGGCGATAAGCAACGAGTCTGCTGATGTAGTGATTGGAGTGAAGAGGTGAGAGGATAGAATCCGATATAATCGGGCTGAGAGATTAAACTGGCGGAAATTGAGTCCTATTTTAACTAATCACAAACAATCTGTGTACTCCATCCTCGGCTCTGTCTATGCATTATATATGTGTGTGAATTAGTCTTTAGCTCTCTTTGTTTGTGTTTGTGTGTGTGTGTGTGTGTGTGTGTGTGTGTGTGTACACATGTACACATGTGGTACATGTTTTTTGTTGTGCCCATGTGGCTGTTTCTGTGGCCCATCCCTGACGGGCTGTAAAGCATTTGCAGCTTTGCTGTGATGTGTGCCACTGTGCTGCTGGCGCCCGTGTGAGCTGTGCCTGGAGCAGGCTCTCATTAAAGCCGAGCTGGTGTGCCTGGGAGGGGAAAGGCACCGGCAACGGTGGCGCTAGCTAGCAGCAGCCGCCCCAGAGGCGCCGGCACGGTGGGGTGAGATGCGGTGCGGCTTGGCAAGGCTCGGTATGACACAGCGTCACACACAAACACTCCCCGCTCCTCATCTTGGGGGCCACGACCTGCATGCTAATGCCTCGTTTCAAACACTGCTGCACCCAGATCAATGAGGAGCAGGATCAGACGTTGGCACTGCTGTTCACTCGGTGAGAGGGAACACTTGATGGAGGGAGGGAGAGGGAGAGAGAGAAAGAGAGATTCCCAATATGTTTTGGAGTGGGTGTGCTGATGGCGGTGATGAGGTGTCGGTAGGGGGGCCAGAAGATTTGCCGAGACTTGAGCCCCTCAGCATCTTCAAACACTCGAGAAGAAAAAAAGCCTCCAGCTCTGGCTGGGTCTCAGCCTCGTTAACCCTGTAGATCTTTGAGCTGCATCACACAGGTTGTATAACTGATGGATGCTTGCTGTCAGCCAACCTGAGCACAATTCCACAGGAGCTTTCTTTCTGCTTATTTCGCAGGTTTATCAGGACCAACCACTTGGATGGGGGAGGGAGATAGAGGGTGTTGGTGGCTGCTTACCACCCGTAAAGATGGACTGCTTTTATGGACCCGCGGTGTGATAGGAGATAGATGTTAATGCGTGTGGAAGAAAAATTATAACAAACTCTTTCAAGATGGCCTTTTTATTTCAATCCATCTCACTCTTTCATCTCTTTGCCCTCTTCTCTCTCTCTGTTCCCATTTGCCTCCCTTGTTGATGTATTTTGGGCATATATCATTAGGACAAGTGCCGGTTGAATCTTCACTACTCAAGGACACCCAAAGTGCCTTGTTGTGAGTCTCTGGTCGTCTTTCTTTTCGCCTGTTACACCCCGGTGAGTTCATTACAGCATGCTAAGTGCCCCACAAAGTTGCGCTCATTTCTATATTTCCTCCAGCAGTGGCATGCCACCTGCATTGCTCGGGTGCTCTTCCTCCTGTTCCTCTGCTTTCCTCGGGGACTCCAATCTCAGCCCCTCCGTCCTGCTGTGTGTGGTTCTTCATGATGGGCATGGTGCTCTCAATCAAATCAGACCACCGGTTTCCACCACAGCGCTTAACCCCCTGCCTCTCCCACTCAGTTGCACTGGCAAATGAAATCAGTTTTATGTTAAAAGGATGCTGTGCGTGGGTTGCTTTGTTTGTGTGTGTGTGTGTGTGTGTGTGTTTTTGTGATGACAGGGGACCCAGAGGACACACTACGGTGTGCTTTACCTCCTGGAACCACGGCAACACCTCCATCTCTGCCTTTCTCCTCACCAGCTATTTCATCCTTTCTCTTCTTTCCTCCTTCCTTTCTCTGCCAGCCATGCAACAGGCAGTGCATGGAAATGCGCCCATGCCCAGCCCTCCAGCTGAGACGCAGGGCTTTCAGGAGCTCTGCTAATGTGTTTTTACCCTCTGCCAGTTGCACATACACACAGTGCACTCTCTCTCTCTCTCTATTATGCTATCAGCATCCTCTCCCTCTTTCACTCATGCGTTCTCTCTCTCTCTCTCTGTCTCTAGAACACAAAGACACACACAATCATACACACTGCGGCATGCAGCATGTTTGTAGTATGACCTCCTTTTTTGTCACTGCTCAGCTTCTCCTGTACGGCTATACATCAGAAATGTGTCGCTATGTATTTCAGTCCAACTCCATCCCTCTCTCCCTCTCTCTCTCTATTTCTCTCAGTCTTTCTTTGTCATGCACAAATACCATTACCACTCTCATGTATTGTTTCCTTCTCTCTCTCTCTCTCTCTCTCTTTCTTTCTGTTGCTCTGTTCAGTCTGTCTGTCTGTCTGGCACACTGTATGGTTCCTCGGGGTGCTCCTCTCGTTTAAGGGGACATGTTTTGCTGCGGAAGAGGAGGCTAGGAGGAAGAGGAGGACGCTCCAGCCTCAGCCCTCATGCCTTATTCATGAGAGGCACGACGCTCTGGGTTTTTTGGTTGCAGAGTTCAGAGCCGCGCGCTCCTCAACAATGGCAGAGTTATTCCCATGTTTATTTATCAGCGCTGCAGCGGCGGCGCCATGGGTGTCACATCATTTATCTCTGGGATCGGCGTGAGCTCTGTCAGCTCTAATAGGCCTCACCAGGCCTCTAGTCGGCAAGACAGGGCCACATCGGGGCCCTTCAAAGGCACCTTGGGCCGCTTAACGAGCATTAACTCCTCCTGTTGGGGGCATTTAATTGCTGCCTGTGACTGGCCACCGGCTCAGACAATGTGTCGCTGTGTGGCTATGTAGATATCAGGGAGGAATTGACCAGATGCAGATGGTATCTGTGACCTGTGAGGCCCCCCTGGCCTGGAGACTGCCACCTCCACTCCTTGGTGGCATTAAAGAGGACACGGTAAACATGGCCAACTAGGAGGCCCTGACGCTGAGCATCCTCCACCCTCCCCCAGAGCCTCTTGCCTTATCACTCTTGCTTGTTTTTCTCCAGACTGTTGATGCCTTTCATGCATTATGCATCTCTCCTGTGGGGGGAAATCCTGCCTAGGGATGTCATGTTGGAACAGTATGGACGGAATACATACTGAAGAGTAGGGGAGAATGGAAAGGGGGTAGGAGTAGGAGACGGAAGGATGGGGGGATAAAAGCTGTTTTAAACTGCCCCTAAAGAGGAGCCGGGGTGCTTGGCTCGCAGCGGGAGGCACTTGCACATTGTCACTTACTTCACCCACCAGAGACGAGTTCCCATGCAGCGTCTGAGCACAAACAGACGTGAGCGAGCGGCCCCAGCAGCGCAGCACCTCCCCGACCGGCACGCCCAGAGCGCCACTGCTGGCCCATCTGTCAGTGTATTATTTTAAAGCATGTAAATACTGCAGATACATAATCAGCAGCTCACTGAGCCAGGCTGCAGTGACTGATGACATCCGTCAGCGTGCAGCGGTGGCTGCCACCGAAAACTTTCCCTGGCATGAGAAGAAGACAAAAATGAAGTGAATATCCCGCATATCCCTCCTTCTCTCTCTTCTCTCTCCTCTTCCTCCCTTTTTTGCTTCCTTTCTCTCCCTCTCTCACTCTGGATCTGAGCATCGTTCTTAGAGTTTCTGGGCCATTAGGTAAGGTGCTTCATTCACTTCCCATTGGCAATGCTCTCTGCCTTGGTTGCTCATCATTACGGAGATAAATTGAGATGTGCTGCTCGGAGGAGCCGGAGCAGGTGACGCTGGCGTGGCCCCGCCACTTCCTGTTTGCTCTGGCCCAGCAGCCGGTGTGGGCTCGGAGGGAATGAGCCATGGCTCCTGTTCAACGCGCCGCAGCCTCCTGCTCTCCTGCTCTCCCCAGATACAAAATTAAGCCTCTCTGACCTGATAAAGCTGTGGACCCCCCTCTCCAGCCCACCCCCTCCCCCCTCCCTCACCACCCCCCCTCTCTCTTTCTCACATCTCTCTGTCTGTGTGTGTGAGAGAAAATGATAACCCTGCTCATGGGTCCATGGCTAAATCTGCCCTGCATCGCTGGCCATGGTGCTTTGAAAGCTATATCAGTTCTCCGAGCAGCCCACCTCAACATTTGGAACTGATTTCTTCTCTCTCTCTCTCTCTCTCTCTCTCACACACACACACACACACACACACACACACACACACACACACCCTGTCTTGCTGTGCAATCCTTGGAAAAGCTTGGTCAATTTTGTAATATTGTGCCACAGCCATGCTCACTTCTCCTCTCCAATATGGCTAAATGCTCCAAAGGAGATTGTATTTGTGTTCCCGAAGAGTAATTTAAAGTCGGTGACACAGGGCTTACCATGGCCTGCTGCATCAACAGTGAGTCGGTCATATTACACACTCTATTACTTAATAACGTAAGGCTGGCGCCGCTCCGCTCAACCCTGCTCCTCTCCGCTCCCCAGCCAGGCCCAGCCCAGCCCAGCCCTCACCCCCTCTCGCTGCCTCTCAGCATGTGGCTGGTGGAGGGGGATAATCCTCGCTGAAGTCTGTATTAAACTTGTGGATCTGTGATGTAATATGCCCTTTAATCATTGGCTTTGTTTACATCCGCGCTGTGATGTATGGCAGCGTTCTCTTGTTCCTGCAGCCCACTCACGCCTCCTCCTTCCTGCCCCCCGCATCATTAGCATAACCTCTGGGTAGCGCGCCATAATCACTGGTTTGATGAGACAAAGAAGTCATCTGTTTTGCCTCACACTTTGTCGTTTGGAGAAACAGCTTGATGAACGTCACACTAAGAATGCACTACCGAATAAGGAATCTCTGAGATTTTTCTAGGAGATATTTAGGGTGATGGTTAATTTAACCACTAGGCGGCAATGTTGTTACTGGAAAATGCTCCTGCACAATTTTATTTACATGCCAGGACAAAACAGAACAAAAACAAAAACACCCTAAGCCCTTTGTGTGTGTGTCTGTGAGTCTTGTGCACAAACAGATGAGTGTGCATTTGAGAGTTTTATCCCCCAGGTTGTTGGTCTGTCAGTCGAGAGTGCTCCGCTTGATTGAAATGTGCTGTTACACGCAATGCAAGCAGTGCTGTCCAGCCTCTTAGTATTCCACAATGCTCCTTTCAGCCACTGTCTGAAATAGATCAAATAATGAAAATTGTGATTGGAGGACTGCGTGTTGCATGCTGAGCAGAGCCGTAGCAGTCTGGTGTGACGGATGTGTAGTGACACCTGTGACTGGCCCCCGAGTAACTCATTAGCCATTAGTGACTTGTGCTAGCCACACACACACAGCACCTCTTAGAAAAAGATTCGCAAGGTCAGTGGATTCAGGCCAGTGCTGACCAGTGGCTCATTAGCTCCGATTTAGCACCCTGCCTCCCGGGTCACAGTGGAGTAGGGCCGTTGATTGACACGCCTTGAGGCATTGGGGTGTGCTTGATACATGTGGTGAATTTGCATAGTTGAGCTTATTGTTCTGAAGGGCTTGAAGTGGATGAGTAAATCAGACTGGCAGTCTCGGTCTGTGAAATTGTGTTGCGTGTTCTGCAGCACATGTAATGCATTTGGCATTGTGGTTTCATCACTTATGTCAGATTCGTACAGCATCCAGAGCCGGTGTCACTTTAAAACGACAAACACCAGTGGCCTGAAAGCCCAGTTGTCAACAGGAAGGTGCGGGGTGGTGGGGGGTTGTGGGAGTGTGGGAGTTGTGGCCTTTTTTCTCACACTATCTGTAATGGATTTTCAAAACTAGTCCCTTCATCACACTGTCAGTAGCAGAGGAGGCCTTGACTGGAGTTCCAGCTCAGCGCTGAACAGCCTCCGATTAACGTTAGCTTCCGCCCTGGCTCCTGATCCACATCGCTTGGTGTGCTTTCATAGCACGACATGATTTGTGGGTAATGGAAGGTTTGATGACATGTATTGCTTGGAGTCAGTTTGGTCTAATGATCTAGACCAGGTATTAATGCTGAGGTTAAAGACAAAGCAAATAGACTGTGTGTGAGGCCCTGCGTTTACATTGGAATGTACCCCCCATCCTCATCCTTTTACTCATTATCTAACTCTCTCTCTCTCTCTCTCTCTCTCTCTCTCTCTCTCTCTCTCTCTCTCTCTTTCTGTGCCTATGAGTGCATCAGGCAGAGAGGTGGTGAGATCTTGCACTCTTCTTGTTATAACTGTTAGAACAGAAGCCATGGCCCACTGCTGCGTTCTGTGACTTTTAACACCTCGCGCTGTGGTGGGAGCCCTGTCCAGTTGTCAGCAGCTCTTTCAGCCTGCTCAGGCACCCCCCCCGGGGCTTCGATCAGAAGGACGCGAGGTGTCATCGGTGGTTGTTGGAACGACAAGCCTGCTCCTCCTGCACGGTCACTGGCTCTTGATGCATCACAATCACACCTGGTCCAAGCATATACGTACTTCCCCCCCTTTTTAATGCTGCTCATGTTATTGCACTTACACGAGATGCCAGATGTTGAGTCCCATTCAATAGCATGTGTATGGCATGCTTCATATGTTATCACGTTCCTATTTGAACATACAAGCATGGTGGAGATACACTATACATAGTATGTGATGATGCTGACAATGAATTGATTTTCTAGAACGGGTCAAGTGTAACTTGTAGTGTGAAGAGTGAAAGCTATTGTCAAGAATCAGAGCACTTACACACAGTGTCTACAACAGACTTGTGTACATAGGAGAAACCTGAGTGAATTAGTTTTGGTCTAATTACGAAAATGTAAATTTGACACTTGACAGGTTGTAATTGTACGCCTCTTCGATTTAACAGGCAGTCATGTTGGGCTATGTTTGCTTTGCCTACAAATGAAGCTGTCACATTTGCTTCAATCTGACCAACCTTTTATTGGACTCTTCTGCACACCACACGGTCATATCTCAATCTGAGACGCGTCAGAGCTGATGTGAGAAAGCACACTGCGCTTACGGCAGAACGTCAAAACAGATGACGGATGAAATCTCCACTAGTCTAGTCGTGATCCCCATAGGCCCAATAGTAAACCCAGAAATGTTGAGTACCCTAAAGTTTTATTGCAGAAATGTCATCTATAGGCCTAGTGGGTGGAATTCAACTTGGTTGCCTAAAGTTGCACTTTGGGCAATTTGCATAATTAGCATAAATAGGCAATTAAGGCGAGGCAGTACAGGTGAATAGGGTAAAAAATTTAAATAATAGATATCACCATGAAACTTTCTGAGTTGATTACTTATGTTAAGATGAGAAAAAAATGTATTGCATGTTTTTATAATTTAATGTTTACATATGTTCTTGTATATAGTTCTTGTATATAGTTCTTGTATATAGTTCTTGTATATAGTTCTTGTATATAGTTCTTGTATATAGTTCTTGTATATAGTTCTTGTATATAGTTCTTGTATATAGTTCTTGTATATAGTTCTTGTATATAGTTCTTGTATATAGTTCTTGTATATAGTTCTTGTATATAGTTCTTGTATATAGTTCTTGTATATAGTTCTTGTATATAGTTCTTGTATATAGTTCTTGTATATAGTTCTTGTATATAGTTCTTGTATATAGTTCTTGTATATAGTTCTTGTATATAGTTCTTGTATATAGTTCTTGTATATAGTTCTTGTATATAGTTCTTGTATATAGTTCTTGTATATAGTTCTTGTATATAGTTCTTGTATATAGTTCTTGTATATAGTTCTTGTATATAGTTCTTGTATATAGTTCTTGTATATAGTTCTTGTATATAGTTCTTGTATATAGTTCTTGTATATAGTTCTTGTATATAGTTCTTGTATATAGTTCTTGTATATAGTTCTTGTATATAGTTCTTGTATATAGTTCTTGTATATAGTTCTTGTATATAGTTCTTGTATATAGTTCTTGTATATAGTTCTTGTATATAGTTCTTGTATATAGTTCTTGTATATAGTTCTTGTATATAGTTCTTGTATATAGTTCTTGTATATAGTTCTTGTATATAGTTCTTGTATATAGTTCTTGTATATAGTTCTTGTATATAGTTCTTGTATATAGTTCTTGTATATAGTTCTTGTATATAGTTCTTGTATATAGTTCTTGTATATAGTTCTTGTATATAGTTCTTGTATATAGTTCTTGTATATAGTTCTTGTATATAGTTCTTGTATATAGTTCTTGTATATAGTTCTTGTATATAGTTCTTGTATATAGTTCTTGTATATAGTTCTTGTATATAGTTCTTGTATATAGTTCTTGTATATAGTTCTTGTATATAGTTCTTGTATATAGTTCTTGTATATAGTTCTTGTATATAGTTGTATATAGTTCTTGTATATAGTTCTTGTGCATTTGTGTACGTGTGCATGCTGGATATAGTTATTTTGCATATTGTATAGTTCTTGTGGGTTTGTGTGTGTGCATGCTGTTATATAGTTATTACCTCCGCCATGGAGGTTATGTTTTCATCGGGGTTTGTTTGTCTGTTTGTTTGTTTGTTTGTCTGTGAGTCTGTTCATCTGTTTGTTCGCAAGATAACTCAAAAAGTTTGGGAGTGATCCGGATCACTGTCTGGAGGCGGTTATGTTTTCGCTTGGCGGAGGTCTGCACTCTTGGAGTGCTTTTCTAGTTTCGCATGGCACACTTAATTTCTTAATCTGTCTGTCCATAGGTCAACACTGCCTCCTTACCAAGTTTGTTAAAGGTTTTTACCAACTCACCCAACCAAGTGTGGTGAATTTTTGTAAGTTTCCTGATAAGATATTCTGTAGTTGTGCTAAAAGATGTTCTATACATTGGGCTAATGTGGAACCTCTGTGTGGTGGAAAGAGCAGGGGTAAATATAGCACAAACTAGGGGCCCAGAGGTTTGCCTATAAGGAAGTGAATGCATAGAAGAGACTGGACATCCCTAGCAGTTGTTCAGCTCAGGTCAAAGGTCCTTTGTAGAAATAGAATAAATACCTAGGCACATATGTATTACCAAAAGAGGTAAGAAGGACAGAGGAGCTCTGTTCTATTCTGAGTTGGTCAAAACAAGTGATGCTACTGGAAAGAGGTATATAAGCTGTGTAAGACAGGATGTTAGCAGCTGGCTTCATGAACCTATGCTCTGTGTTGGATTAAAGCTACACCTTCTGCAGTATCCTGTTGTTTTGTCACAATTCATCTGAGTTTGAATCAGTTAATTATAATTTGACACCACACAAGTACACGTGTTTATCTTGGAAAAAGAATTTTGAGCCTGGCATTATCACACTCTGCTTTTGTGTGTATGCAAATTAGAGCATTTTTAATGAGATAGGGCCTCATTTGCATATATAAACATTAAATTATAAAAAAACATGCAATACATTTTTTTCTCATCTTAATATAAGTAATCAACTCAGAAAGTTTCATGGTGATATCTATTATTTACATTTTTTACCCTATTCACCTGTGCTGCCTCGCCTTAATTGCCTATTTATGCTAATTATGCAAATTGCCCAAAGTGCAACTTTAGGCAACCAAGTTGAATTCCACCCACTAGGCCTATAGATGACATTTCTGCAATAAAACTTTAGGGTACTCAACATTTCTGGGTTCATGAAATCACGACTAGACTACACTTTGAGACAATGCTCCGAATTCACATACATACAATACACGTGTTCTCTCACGTATGCTGTGACTTGTCTTGGAACCACATGAGCACTTGCACTCTGTCAGATGTTCTCCTGGGTGTATGAGGCCGTTGCTAGTAGGTTAGAAGTTAATTTTTCATTCCTTAAGCCAAGTCTTATAATGGTAATGCTACCTCTAATGATGTACATGAAGCTATGGTGAAAAGAGAGTGCTTCTTTCCCATGAGAACAGTGGTAGGTGTGAATAACCCAATGCCCTGTACTCTCAACTCAAGAAAAAATGTGCTGCTCATCTTTCAGAATGAGAGGAGACATTTGTAAATCCAATGGGATCATGCATTTGATCCACAAAGGGCCACTAGAGGTTTACTAGATTACAGGAGGTCAGAGTGGGTGCTTATGTGTGTGTGTGTGTGTGTGTGTGTGTGTGTGTGTGTGTGTGTGTGTGTGTACTTGCGTGCGTGCGTGTTTGTGTCCGAGTGAGGAAACTGAGTGTGTGTGCTCCTCCATGCTCATGTTTGTGTGTATTGGTGCTCATCTCCAAAGGAGAATCAATGTAGGAAGCATGCCCTGGCTGACCTCTGGACATGATGCACCCCTGCACCTCCACTTAATAAATCAGCTTGACGGACAGGCCTGGTGCAGCCGGCCGAGAGCTGCAGCCAGGGCCCATCGGCACGTTTCCGTGTTCTTCCCTGCTGCCGCCAATGAATCATATTAGGAGGATAATGAACCATTTAATGACCTGTGTGTTGATTTATCAGACACACTGGAGAGGCCAATTTAAAAATATAACGCCATAAGTCACCGAGGCGCTCTGCGACATGCCTCGCCATGGCTCATGCGGCCTGCTCGGCCTGGCCACTGCCCCACCACCCACGCATTAATCAGCTCGTCGTTAGGGGACGTCAACCGCTGTGATTGTGCGTACGTGTGTGTGTGTGTAGGTGTGTACTGGTGCATGAGTGTGTGTGTGTGTGTTGTGGGGTAGAGGCTGCTGCAAGGCCCACTCTTCATCCACACTGTGCTAGCACCCCACTTGGCCACCCAGCCTCCAGTCCAGCTGACATATGGGCTCCCTGAGTGTGTGCAGGGATATTTCTGGCTCGCGCTCATAGCACACTTAAATTGACTGCAGATCATTAGACTGCTGTGGCTCAGCATGCAGTGCTAGCAAATGAGTATATTTCACATGATCTTTCAGATGCTTTTTTTTTTGGTGCAATATTGCTATTGTTTCTCCATTAAATAAAATAGAGCATGCCCTGTACGGTCATGTCACTAATGATGCATCTGACCTTTGCTTCTGTCATACAGGAGTCATAATGGTTTGCTGTTGATTTTACAAATAATTCTCTGAGCCACTGAAAGGTCATATCCCTATACATATGATTTTCGAGAGTCGAGAATTGTAGTCATTCTGTGGCATTTTTTCTTTTAATGGATATTGTTACTCACTGATCCATATACCTTTCAAATATAGGGAACGGAAGCTAGAGGCTGAAAAAGCTTTTACGTTTATGAGTCATATTTATTTTATATTTTCTCTGCTCATTTGATTAGCCATATGAACTGTAGTAAATCTCCGTCTTTGTCTTTGTACAGCCTAATAAGCAAGATCAGTGTCATTAAATCTTTCAGAATATTTCATTTTTAGGTTCATGTCCTGGTCACTGAAGCCCATCAGAATGAACTGGCACAAGTAGGATTTGCTTTTAATCCGTCAGGGTCTTGCCTTTATAATGCGGCCACATCATTTTCTCTGGACCGGGCAATAGATGGGCCTTTTCCAGCCTCCCCAGACAGCGTGGCACATGGGCTGCCCTGGCACTGCCACTCTCTCCGGCAGTGTTGGCCACACCCGCCGTGCCATGATTACCCCGTGTGTTAATGGCATTTTCAAATCCAGAGCAGCACATTTGCATCTGAGTTCAACCGGGGTGGCATCCATTTTTTTATCATTTCTCAGCCGCCCGTTAGAAAAAAAGTAATCAGCATCTTTGCACATCAGTGTAATCTGTTTCTTTGCTCTTTGGACCAGTTCCACAATCTCTGTTACCGCTATTGTTTGGGAAATGAATCAATTTGTTACTTTCCCCTCCAGGGAGTACTATGTAATGCAGCATAAATAGGCTGGCTTTCCTAAAATTCTGCTGGCCGAGATGAGAAAAAAAGTCTTGCTGAATTAACCTAATACCCAGCAAAAAGACTGCCCACTGAAAATCATCAAGCCTATGTTCTAGTACCCTGGGGTGTGTGTTAATTCAGTAGGCTGGAGCAAGTAGTGGGAATTGTGTGGACATGGTAGGTTTTAATTGATTTATAACATTCAATTCAATCGATTTATTGATGTATTTAACACCAATAACAATTGAAATTGTCTCAAGGCACTTTACAAAAGCCAGAGTCTGAATCCCCTAGAGCAAGCATTAAGGTGACTGGTCTGGGGCAAGGAAAAAACTGCCCTGCACCAGCGAGAAACCTTGAGCAGACCCACAGCTCAGAGAGGGATGGGGGGCATCTGCTTGGGGCAGAAAAAAAGATATCGCTGGGGGCAGAAGAGAAGGGAAGAGGGAAAGAAATGACAGAATCACACATAGCAGAGGTTAACACATGCACACACGTAGGACATGCATTTTGAACATACATGATTCTGTGAAACATAAGGGAGGTACCTGTATATGCAGGATATATACAGAATTAACAGAGAAAAGAAAAGCCTGCATTTAAAGAACTGAGTAAGGAACTGTGCCTTTGTTTTGCCCATGCATGTTCTTTTCCAGCTTCCTTTTGGGTCACATCCTCAGCTAAACGAGATGTGCATCCCAGTCTGTACTGCTATTCAAAGCATTCTTGTGTTGTTGTTGTTTTTTTGTTTGTTGTTGTTGTTGTGTTTTTGCCAACTTCAGGTGTGCCGGTGGCATTGAGGAGTGTGTGGGGACAGCCGGCCTCTCTGTCCTCTGGGTGACCTACTCTGAAGCACCCTCTTCAGCCCCTCTGCCTGGATCAATGTCCTGAAATATCACCTGAAGATCGATGCGCTCGCGCTGAGTGTCCCTGTCTCTGCAAAGTGGCCCGGGTCACTTGCCCTCGGAGGTGACGGTGACAGCATGTCACTGCGAATGTCTGCCTCTACTCCTGTGGAAAATTCCTACACCAAACACCGCAGCCTCCTTGGTGAATGTCGTCTCAAATAGCACCTGTGCCACTGTAAGTGTGCATACAACTGGGCAAGTTGGGCAAAACACTTCACAAAACTCAAAAGAACAACAAAACAAAAAAAGTGGTATGAACTGAAATGATGGCTTTCTCTTCCTCTTAAATTCTCTTAAATTTAGTGGACTTGTTATTGTTTCCGACCCGTTCTTTTTGAAATTGTGAAAATGGAGCTAAAACATACAGCTTATTTATAGCCTTCTGACTCACCTGGTTGGACTTGTCGCAAGTCGATATGAGACGGGTTACTTTTTCACAGAGCAATTTTGCAGTCGCCACCCTACACCTGCAGTGTTATAGATGATAATAATGTCTTTGGAAGAGGCAGAAAAAGTGACACATGTGCTGATGCTATGTGAGCCTCAGCACTTACTCCAGCAAAGGGGTCAGTGTGGCAGGGCTAGTCATTACGATGTCATTACACAAAGGAGCCGGAGGTTTCAAAGGTTACCCATGGATGCCATAAGTAACTGTCACTACGAGCATGACGGAGTGTTCTGGAATACACAAGGCCCATAGAGAGTTATGAAGGCGATGATTAACGCTGCGGAGAGAGTGAGTCGGTGGAGGGAAAAGGATGCTATATATCTCAGTTGCCTCTAGTCACATATCACAGAACTGTTGTGTTAAAACAATCCGTCTCACCATTTTTAAAGGAGGTTCTCAGTGAAAAACGTTCTAGATTTTGGGTAGAAAAGGTTTCTGTGAAATAAATGTGGAGTGATTGTTCTACGGAAGTTCATTGCTTTTCACAAATTATCCAGCAGATGATGCCATCAAACTAAATGCAGTATGCATTATGCAAAAATAAAGCAATTCTTGAAACATTACAATAATGTTATTATGGACATACTATTACTAGTACTAATATGTACTATTTGTGTTCATTCTGTTCCAATCCACAAAAGCATGTGATCTTCTTTCCAGGATTTGATGACTTGCAATCCCCTCAGGTGTGACAGGATGCCCATTCAAGGGCAAATGGTTGCGTCTGTGAGGAGGCTTGGGGTAAGGCGTTGCATTATGACACATCATGAGATGGGCTTGACTGAGCGCCACAGGATGGGAAAATGATGACACCCTCCGGCCATAGCCGCCGCCCTGCCAGTGTGCGGGTCTGGAGGAGGGCCAGCACTTATTGTTCCCGTTATTGAAAACATATAAAGCAAACAGCCACACCACCACACAGGGAGGGCTGTTTTCCTCCTTTTTTTTGCTCTGGTTCCTAAAGATAATTCATCACCACGTTCACGGTTACAAAGGCAAACAATGAGAGTGAGCGAGACAAAGAAAGAAAAAAATAAGAGTGAGGACAGTTAAATCTTTTTTGTAAACATGTTCGCTGAAACAGAAGCAGGCCAAAGGAGCAGTGGCGGCTGCAGAATGCATGATTAGGAGGAGGAGTTCAGGCCAGGATGGACGATGGGGAAGCGCTCACAGACCACCGCAGCTGTGAGGGTTTATTGGGAATCCTTAAATCTCAGTAGTCCTCTTGCAAATTTCACTTCATGCTGCTTGTCCACAGCTAGACCACAAGGCCTACTCTTTGTGCTTTTCTATTTCATTGTCTGGCCAAGATCATTTGTCTTCCTTTTGAATCCACAACCTTTCAGGACAAAGACCTTGAATGTGCTTTTGCTTTCCCTGGCTCTCTACTCCTCATGAATGTGTACACTGTGTGAACCAAAAATGTACAGACATCTCTTACATACCACCGGAGATTTATAATACCAGGCCAACATGAATCAATCTTACTAATTTGTTGTGTTACCAGGACATATTTACTGTATTCTGTTTTCTTGCAGGAATATTTTTTTTTATCTAACATGCTCTTGTAAACAGAAAGTAAATGCACATCTAATGCAATAGTGAGGATAATTGCAATTACATTTAGTTTCTGTCCAAAATATAAGCATTTTTATATGGTACAGTTGCTTGGAAGAGAATAATGGCAGCATAGTGGTTCTGACATTTTGTGTTGGTGTTCTGACTAGAATGCATTGACAGACCCCTATTTTGCTAAATAAGTTTATGCGTCTTTTTGACAGAGTAAAAAGAGTCATTCCTATTTGTCTGTTTTGACATTTCAAACATTTATGTATGGTCATTTTCTTTTGAATGGATAATAATAGATGTTGTTTTGCTACTCAAGGACCAACTCTTTAACAGCATGTTGCTGCAACCACATCCTCATCTCTGGTTAACTCATCATAGCAGTAAACACTGATGTAATCTGATGGCTCAGGCAGAGTTAAGGGAGGAGTGTTGACGCACTCGCAAAAACGTTTTGATGATGTGGCTTCCAGTGACCAGAAGCTTCTGTTCCTTATCTGCTTAGTGG
Organism: Alosa alosa; assembly: GCF_017589495.1. Taxonomy (NCBI): domain Eukaryota; kingdom Metazoa; phylum Chordata; class Actinopteri; order Clupeiformes; family Clupeidae; genus Alosa; species Alosa alosa. The sequence goes on from NC_063202.1 coordinate 26,215,594, forward strand.
GGCTACATGCCCACTAAGTGTTCCGTTGTCCCAGGAATCATCAACCAAAAAGTAACCAATGTTCTTCAGGAACTGTATCTGGAAAAGTTCAACTCTTCTTCCTGCACTTTAGTTCACAGTAGTACAGTAGTTCACAACATGATATCTCTTATCTAGTAAAACATAAAATTGTCCCAGCTCTTTGATTGATTGCTTGACAGATGGTTTGATTGGTTTGAACTTAGTTTGAACTGAATTTCATCCCACAAGTCTTCAACAATTCCAAGATGGTACTAGAGCTCAATGTAGAAAATTACTGGAAAGTTTGGATAATATGAGTATTCAAATAATTAAAATCCTCCTCCAAGTCATTCATAAACAATAAACACAATACATGTATTTTGTTGTAGAAAACAAACCCATAATATCATATAACATTCTATAAAAATACTGTATCTGAAAATATTAAAATATTGTTTGTTTCATTAGCTCCATTGGCAACATGATAGTGGCCATGACACTGTCTGAAGTCTACAGATTGTGCACAGGCCAGTCTGCTGTGCAGCCAATTGGCGTTTGGAGGTTTACCATGTAGCTACAGGAGGGGCCTCATGGAACGTGATTCCCATTAATCTGTAAGCATGACACAGACCCAGTGGATATGGCCCTGTTGGTTCCGGTTGCCATATGCATCACACAGGGGCAGAGAGATGCTATCAAGAGGTCATGGATGTGATCTTATCCAATACCATCTGATCAGCACTCAAAATCGCATAGACAAGGAATATACCTAAAGATTACTTTCATAATGTTGACTCATGGTCATGGCTCCATTCATTGGGTTGCGTATTTTTTTAGTTTTTCTGAAAAACAGAGGGAACATTCCATGCCTTACAGACACTCAATAGTCTTCAGCTTCACAAGGGCAAAATAAATCTTTTTCCTGTTACTTATTCTTGGTTTGTCTATAATGCATAGAATATAGCTTCCTGATGCCTCGGATGAAATCCAAATAGAAATAATTAAGGAAAAAAGAAATCACCTCATACAGTTATAATTACAATGGTATTTTCCTACATAGTGAATTTCCTGAATTATCATGCCATTCAAAATGCAGAGTTTTTATTCATAAATTTTGATTTTTCAGTGTCATAATTGGGCACCACACATGTCTGGACAGACCTTTATGGTATGCCAGTTAAGGAATTGATATTGAGGTGGCAGTAAGTATTGTATTGTGGTGTTTTTTTTCAGTCAATTATGAACCTAAATCCCCCCTTCATCTCTCACTATTTCTAATTAATGTTGAGGACAATCTCTGAGGAGGCAAGAGGAGAGTAGGAAAACAGAGATGCTTAATTTCCCTGATGCTGACTAATAGATCAACCTTGACCCTGAGTCTCAAATCGATATATATCGATATCAATAATTATATTCTCCTCTATTAAAAAAAATCTAGGATTTAAGTCACTTCACACTTTGTGATGTGCTGCCTTAATATGTCCATAAATAAATGCAAATAAAATGAAGAGTCTTAGGTGATGACGTTTCCCTTTCTAGCATCTTCTATTTTTGATCTCATACGCAAGTCTCAGAGACAGTAGGCTTTATGTGTATCCTCAGCTAAGGGGTTGCCATAGAAACCCTTGGCTTGTGGTCATCTGGGAGGATTTTCAAATTAGTAACACCAAAAGAACCCCTTCTCTCTTTAGAGCTGTCCTTGCCTCTGAGCTCAGGTCTATTATTGTGTTTGGCCTACTTCATGAGATTAAGATGGTGTCCAACCAAAATGCAAATGGAATACTTATCTTGCAGGCTTCATACATACCACTATCAGGGAATGGTGCTTCCATTACATTTGAGCACAATGTCAGTATCACCTTAGGTGGTTCGAATATCAACATGTAGCCTATAAATGTACAAGTTGTAAAACATGTACTAGTTTTGCATTTGGTGCATTCCTTGAGTATATTGTTAGCATTGTAACTTTGTGAAAATGGAAAGCACTGTCAAAGAATTTGTAGTGTTTTCATCTATTTTATTTAATCTGAATGTTTGATTACTATACCAGCCATCACTAACAACCAGAACATCTATCACTTCTATCCCATAAAATCCGTTTTCTGAATGTCAGGTGACGTGCTCCGACACCATGCTAATTCCCTATCAGAGCCGTCAGAGGTGTAATGTTGTCATTCTGACCAGACCTGCTATGATCACTTACCACCATCATATCACCACACCCATCCAAGTGGACACTGTCCCCATGGATCCATACTGCCTGACCTTCTGAAGGGTCATTTAATGGACTAAATTAGTACATTCATAGAACAGAACTGTTTTCTCCTTTGATTCATTTACAGTAAACACAATCTCATATTTTCTTTTTCTTTCAGATAGCATCAAGATATAGATGATTTCTAATTCACTCAGGACTCACCTCTGTGGATAATTGTTCCTGTGACACTGGGCCCTGACATTTACAAGGGTTTGTTACTGGGTGAGTCGTCAGTCTTCATGATTTAGGAAGAGCTCAAGAGCTCGTCTAATGGTGGGCATGGACAAAGGAGGCAGGCTAAGCTTCTGTCTTGACTCTTAGAGCATGTCTCCTCAGTTTATGCATTCTCTACCGATTCAGCAGATTGACGTTCATTGCCTGCAGCATTTGTGGAGCTGAGTTAATCATATATAGATAAGGGTTTCAGTGCGCAAAAGCATTTCCATTTATTAGGCAAGAGTGTTTTCCTTTACTCTCAGCCATAGTTAATGTTCCAGTCTAGCAGTCTGGACATTTTCCAGATGGGAGGGGGACTTCAGGAGGCTCTGTGATCCTTCTGCACTGACACTGAACTCCACTCTGCGGAGTTCATTTAGACGCTGTGGTGAGAGTACCACATGATAAACACATAGCTACATGTCCTTGTTAAATATTGTTCTTGTTTATTTATTTGAATTTAATCTGCATATCACTTTTACATAAAACGGTCCTAATCCCAGGATAGACAAGTAGAGATATTGTTTTCTAATATTTTCTCCAAAATATTATGCATAGCACTGTGTTATTAGAAAGAAATATTTGCACCAACTAGGGGCATTTCTTATGTTTGACAACAATTAAGGTAGTGTAATGAAACCCTAAAAACCCATTCTATTTCTATCAGATAAAGAATTGGCTCAGCAGTGCCCTCCAAGTAAACAAGTATATTAAGCTAAGAATAGCCATGAAACCCTATTACCCTAAAACTAAATTCTGTAGAAATTACACAACACTGCCATATAAAGTTAAAACTTCTTAAATTAAAAAATTCTTGTTACACCAACATTTAAGCCAAGTAAATATTATTTTGGTATATTTTGGAATGTTTAAATGTATATTCATGAAATAATCAGTTTGATTGTTGGGAACGGATAAAGAAGACTTGTTAACTGTCTTTTTTCCATTGGATGAAATGTGCTGCTCAAAGCAGTCACCGCTGAATTAACTGAATAATAAAATCACAAAGAATAGATCTTTGATCAAGGCCATTTGCTTGCTGGAACAGTGGGGAATGTTTTCGGTAATCACCATTTCCCCTCCTACTTCCTCAACGGATTCTTTGTTTTCCTGTGTTCAACAGAGCAAATATGGTTTAATAATATCTTTCCCCTACATGCTCTTTAACCACCTGCTCATGTTGCACTGCAAATCAGGCTTTTATGAAGCTGCTCAGTGCCTGTAAGCTGTATGGATGTGAATTAGTGTTTTGGTCAAGCCAAATGCTATTTTGTTCTTTTGCTATTAAAGTATTACACAGGCTACTCTACTTTATGCTATTAGTTGATGTTGATTGTGCTTGTCTTGATTGCAGCCATGGTAGGTCTGACATCAGTCGTCCAAACAAATGTAGGCTACACAGTATTTTCAGACTGAATAATTTCCAATTCACACCACAAACAGTAAAAGCTGCTCGATAAATTAGTCATAGATTTGAGGACGTATATCTTCAAAGATATGCAACCTAACTCAGTCTTTTTCTCATCCTGTGGAGCAGGTCCATTAGAGGAGGAGCTTATCTGTCATCCTGAAGGCAGTTTATCAGTGCCATTGAGGCTGAGTTGATCCTGAGACTGCAGTCCTGAAGCTGAGCTTTCATCAGGGCCAGGAAAGCAATCATGGTATTCATGGCAGCACATGTGAATGTCCACTTAGGAATGGAGTGGAGAGAGAGTGACCTTTAATGGCATCTGAGATGGGAGTATAATGCATTTGATCATGGGTCGACCTTGGCTATCACCACATAACAACTGGTGATTTGAATATGTTGCTTATGGGTTAATCTAATGGGAATAAGTGTGTGTATGTGTGTGCCTCTGTGGGCACATCTGCATCATCACAGTATGTGTATGTATGTATGTATGTATGTATGTATGTATGTATGTATGTATGGGCGCATATGTGTTGTACAAGCTAGATTTTTACAGCAGTGAGAGTCTCATCATGGAAGTACACATTAGCCTATTTTTCTACGAGAAGCACATAATCTTACCAAAACCGTTCATGTGGACAGCATTCCTCCATGGTCACTGGTAATGGCAAATGCATAGTGCTTAACTTTAATTTGAAAGTGCTCCTGTATGAATTATGTATGAATGCAGCATTAGACTCTACGGAGTAACATGAAGTAATTGCCCTGACCTCCCACCGTCCCACTTTTGCCTAAACCCTAACTCGCTGCCTGGGGGGATGTGCGTGTTTATGTGTGTTGGGGAGGGAGAGGCTCGACTGCCTACTCCCAGCCCTTCTCTCAGCACCTCTGGCATGCCACAGTTGGCCAACATGGCCATGAAAAATACATGATTGTCAGAGTGTTGTTGCGTGTACCAGAGGAATCATCCTGTTGGGTGCTATTTGTGAAGCGGCTCAGTGTGGTGTTGATTCATGTTGTGCTGTGATAGTGGTTTTGACATTCCCTCAGAGTCGCTCTGCCTCCACACAGCCTGGTACTGTAGGTGCTGCGTGCTTGTCTCGCTCTCGCTGTCCATCGTTTGAAAAAGCCTAATACCAGATGGATCGTTTGCCCCCTTATTCAAAATAAAACGCTTAACTGATGGGATAAAACTATTTCACGGCTGGAAATCAGAATGCTCATGAAGTCACAACATCTGAATGCAGAAATTCCCGTAGGTTACAAGCGGATACAAGTAATTAATGCATGGCATGAACATATCCCATCCAAAATAAAATCCATATTTGGAGTTTTTTGGAGTTTGGTTTGTGAAATCAGTTAACATTACCATACGTGACTATCATCTCAAATACTCCCTTTTGCACAAAGACATTTGATAGCATGGAGAAAAGATTCTCGAGTGATAATATTCCTTCAGTTATGTTGTGTGGTTAAAAAGCCACCTGGGTAATCCATAACATAACATGGCTGTTGTTTATTGCTGAATCAATGAAAAGTTATGACGAAAACTCATGTAACGCTGGAACACTAGATAGAAAAGAACTGTGTGAGATGTGCTCGATCAATATGCTCCTTATCATCAGTGCTGGGTATTTATAAACATATTTCATTGCAATGGGACTGGGAGATTTTCCAGCTGTAGCTGAGCGGGCAAAGGCGGAAAATATTGATAGGAACAGTAACCTTGGTTGTGCCAGGCAGCAGAAGAAGTTCCTCCCCTTGGGTTGTTAAAAAAGGACTTGGTCCATCACAGGGCGCCCAGGCCCGGGTGGAGAGAGAGGTGAGGACCCCCTGCAGCAAGGCTGATAGGATAAATGGAAGTGCTTTAATAGCGGCCGTAATCCAGCCTCTCACATGCCCAGCGTGAGCTCTCACAGGCTCCAGGCTGGGCAGCACTAACACCTGACGACTGACTCTCCGTCCACTCTTTCATTCTGCTGACCCTATTAACTCTGGAGATAACAGCGCACTGTGGGACTTTCTGTCACTCACTGAGCAGTCGAAGGGTGAACTTCAGCCTTGAAGGAGCTTCCTCAACTATTCCATTCCAATCAACATCACATTACCTCCTCTAGTCTTTAACTGTCTACGTCTTGATGAACCTTCATAGATTTGATATTAGTGACCTTACACATCACAGAGAAAGTAATTCTGCCATTTTGGCCTATTGCAGAATTGTACTACTTATAAAAGGCCCTTGACCAGGTTATATTTTTATACAGTTTTGTCAATGTAACACTTTATCAGCTCACAACAGTTGAATTATCATTTGACAGACAGCTTTGAAGTGTTTATTAAGCACTGAGTTGAATTTGAATGTGTATTGAGCTTTATCATTATCATTATCTGTCAATATTATTATTTTAAAATCAATTTCACTGACAGACATTTTCATTTCAAATGTCTGACAGTGAAATGGAATGTTCATAGCCTGTTTGTTGATCTAAACCTTTAGCCCCAGATAGAAAACCAAAAAAATTGCTCTTTCATCAGAATATTTAAATCTACAGCAGAGAAGGTTGTATGATATAATGTATAGCTAGGAATCCAGTCAGAGATAGTCATACTGTATTAAAAGACTGTTTTCATCCAATAAATATGTCTGTTTAGACATCTATCTTATTATTGTGTGTGTGTGCGTGCGTGTGTGTGTGTGTGGTTATCCTTTTGAAATTTTCTTGCTACACAAGGTGAAGTGTGTGTTATTGGTAGCATGTTATTGGTTTCTAGAACATGGCAGCCCCTTTGTAAAAACATTGTTTGGGATTATAATTGGTTTCCCATCCCGACATGCTTGGGCATCCCCTGTCTCCTACACACATTCACACACACACTCTCTTATTTCAAATGTTTGTTCTGCTGGACGGGTGCCACAGCGTGTGCATGTGTTTATATTGGAGCTCTTTGGCACAGATGTCCTCTGCCTGGCACTTGGCATCTGTAAACAGGGTCATGATGAATTTAAAGCATGAGGCTTGTCCTGCTGTCTGTCCACGGAGACAGGGGTCACTGAAGCAGGGCGCAGACCAGTCTCTCATTACAAGAAGAAAAGATGAACTGTCACTTAAGCAGTTTTCTCAAGATGATTTAAGCTTACCAACAAAAAATGAATACGATATGAATACTCAAGCGGATATGAATACTTATATGCTACATTTACAAGTAGACTCAAAGCTGGTGCATGTGTTCACTATTGGACATCCCAGACAGCACGGAACAGACTGTGATTTGCCATACTCTGTTGCCTATTGCAGTATGCTTGTTCATGGCTCCTCATTAAAACTGGCAAGCATCATAAATGCCATGGAGGGACGTGAGGGGAGAACGTTGGTCTGTGATTTAAGTCCCATTCTGAAGGGGTACTGAGCTCCCCAGAGACGAGCCACATCCTCAACCCCTCCCTCAAAGGTTATGGAATAAATATGCCTCACCATGTTATTTTCCCAAGCCTACTTTAATGATTGACCTGTAAAAATGTCAAATGGATTTTATGACGCTCTGAATTAATTGTCTCCTCCTAATGTCATGGTTCAGCCCGAGTACAGGCCTCTAGAAACAGCAGTATCAAAACTTCACAATCAATTTTTCCAATTTTCTGTCTTTACACATACAGCCATGAAACCAGTGCACCATTGCCCTGTCAGCTTGCTAGTCTTAACACAGTGGAGTGTTCACAACAAATGGGAATTCATAGCAAATGACTCCAGTGTCATGCAAAGGTCACCACACATTTCTGCAAAGTGCATTTGTTATTATCTATGTTAAATCTAATTTTCTAACACTTTAGATTTATGAGGTAGTTTCAAAATGGTGTTCTTGTTGTATGATCGAGTAAAACAAGGTTTGATGGCATCCTTGAACTGACTTTTTCTTTGTATAACACACATTCTCAAAATAACAGTCTGAAGACATTCTCTTTGTTGTCCTGAGAAAAAAGGCTGAAGCCATTTAAGAGAGAAAAAAACTGATAACAGAGAAAGTGTTGTTTTCCTGTGCCTTATGTTTGATGATTTAAGGAAAGGCAACTGGGTTTAATTAAACATGCAACAGGGATAAGACCACAATAACAGCAATGTCAGATGAAAATGACTGTGGATTACACATGAGCACCTATGAATTCCCTAACACATAAAATAGTTATGAAAATTGTATTGAAAGACAATGCAAATACAAGGCAAACAGCACAATACTGATTTAGCAGTACAACTGGTTAATGGAGCATTTAATCAAAAACACATTTGAAATATCAGCTCACAGAATGAGTTATACTTTCTCCTCACAGGTCTTCTGATTAATAAACAATTGGAACCATACAGCATTTTATACAACCAGCTTTATAGGGAAAACGTTTGGATAAATCTTTCAACCTGCTTGGGAAATGTGCAAAACAGTTTTCATCAGCTCTCTTTAACATTATCTTCATCATCTAAAGGATTCTGATAGAAAATAGCTATATCCACAGCTTAAAAAGACAGATGAAACCTGTGAATATCACTCATAGAGAAAAGTGTGTGCTTATAACTAAAATGTTGGATAAATTGAACCCCCTTATCTCATCAGGCTGCTTGTGTGATGATTGAGAGAGATTTAAATCATGCCACCAAAGGGTGTTGTTCTGAGTAGTGGTGACTCTCCCCAGTAGCTCTCCCCATCACATAGAATTCCAGTTTGGAACAAAGTCTAAGCTGTGGACTGGAAGGGCATAAATGGGACCTGTATGCACTGGCATTCATACTGTTAATTACAACCTAAATCATGTTCTTTCAGATGAACAAGGACTGATTAGTTCCATAAGTTTACTGACAGGGCCACATAGAAATGTAGAGTTGGAAAATTATTATAAAACGATAATGAAAATTCCGAGAGGCCAAAGTTTGCCTTGGTAATCATCTGACGTACCAGGCCATTTAAGCTAATGTAAATTAGTTTGAACATACCTATGTGGTGAGAATAAACTCTATTCATTATATTAACTTCATTGAGGAAGAAGAAAATCGGAGACTTATGGGATGTAAAGTTGTTATTTATTCAAAATATTGCAAAAAATAGAATGCAAAAGAATTGCATAAGAATTGCTCATAAATTGATGGAGAGCTGCAGCATTAGTCCTGTGCTTTGCCACACCATCCAAAACAGCGGATCCAAAACCGCTGAAACCAAGCAAACATTCCATCATGAGGTCACATCATGACATGACACACAGAGACAAAAGAAGACAAAAAGACAAATAGCAGGCAACAGCACATTTCAATGCGATGGAGATGTATACAAACCTTCATGCGAGACCTGGATGCCGGGCCAGAGTCCTCTGAGAGGCAGTGCTCATCACCCTCCCCCATGTCCACAGGGGAGTGGCGACCACTCTCCTCATTCTCCACATGCAAAGGCATGGCCTCCTGCGCAGAAGTTAATGCTACACACTGGGCCTCAGAGACGTCCTGGAGATGAGCGGAGGATTCTGGTCTGGACATTTCCATCTCGCCGTCCTGAGCGGAGACTTGAGTCTCATTGTCCAGTGGCACCACTTGATGGGGCTGTTCTGAACCATGGTCAGGCTCACTGAGGTCCTCATGGGTTGAGTCATTACCCTGCCTCCTCAGTGTGGCCATCCAGGGAGGCTCTATCCAGCATGGGAACTGGATAGGCAGTGCCACACATAGTGCGTCACATAGCTGCCAAACGTCATAAAGGAACCAATATGAGCACCAGAGAAAACCCAAACGTTTGGCTCTACTGAAGCACACCTACCATTAGAGCTTCTTAGCATGACTCAGTCAGCGCGTAACACCTTAGTTTTCACCGAAAAGACTGAAATACTCACCTTCAGAAGTCTGGTCATAGCTGGGCATGGTCTAACTGAATGAGCTAAAAAGACCGTTGCGACAGCCTCCGCATATTTAAGGGCCTCAGCGAAGTGTCCTGCCCCGAGCAGTCTACAGCTGTAGAGGATCTTCATAGTCTATAGCACAAGATCCAGACAGTAAGCTCATCTAGCGTTAAAATAGCAAAATGACTGATGCACATATAGTAAAACATTGATTAAAAAGTTATCAAAGTCCATAGGTGTCCCTGTGCACAAACCTTCAGTTGAACAGGTGCAGGTCAGGCAGGTAAGTATAATCCAAGAGTGAAAGATCAAGAATCACCGCACACTGATTACTATTAACTTAATTTCTATTTTTATTTTTAAAATAAAAATTAAGTTAATAGTGATCAGTGTGCGGTGATTCTTGATCTTTCACTCATTGATATATTTGTGCATTAACTTTGACTGCAAAAAGGCTACAAGTATACCTGGAAACGTAAACATTGATTCCCTGTGTTGAAAGACAAAAGGTACTCATATGCCTCAGTCCGTTGTATTGCAGCATCACATGCAAACTCCTTCAATGGCATGCTACAGAAAGACAAGATGCAGATCTTGTGTTACTTAACTGAATGTTTCCTTAGTTAGACTTATGTCTGTTCCATGACTAACCTGAAATCCTGTCCAATCAGTGTCAGCTTAGAGTCCCGATGATAGTAACTAGGCTCTATGCGCATGGCCATATAACAGAAATGAGCAGACCACATGTGCCCATTCCTTGCTGGAAGACATTATGGTTTGATTCAATGATTATTGACCTCTGTGTCGTGTACCAGATGTATGGTCATCTGAGAAATAGTTATTCATTTCTTACCAAGAGTATCAGCCAGCATGTTGACCATCACATTCTGGAGTTGAGGGCAGATGGAATTGGCCAAGATGATGGCCAGATGGGGGCACCACTCTCTCCAGCTCATGTCCCCACATTTCTGGAAGGGAGTTGCCATGATGGAGACAATGACATAACATTCATATTAATCATGCTGCAAAGACACAGTGAACAAATCAGCACACACTCCTTTGTGTGCATGTACACACTCAAAGAGCTGAAATATACTCACAGAAACAACTCCTGGAATTTGTCTTAGAAAGACATGGTAGTATGTCTTCATTGGGTCAGAATCATCCAGACTGCTGATGAACCTAAAAAAACAATAGCACTGATCACTGTTTCAAGTCTTACAGAGTCAAATGAGAATAGTTGTCACTGTCTTGACTGTCTATAATTCATGAAACCATCCTTACCTAGTTATGGATGGGACACATGATGCTTTCCTAAAAAAGCTGTCCAGTATCAATGCATGCTCCCAGTATTCATTTTTAATGGCAAGGTTTAGAGCTTCCTACAACACAATATCATCAAGTTTAATATTAGTCATACATAGATGTTCAGTCAGACTCCATATCGCTGCATTTCATATCTGACGTGTGTTTGTATCATCTAGAATCTAGATCTTGCCTCTTTCTTGTTCAGAATGAGCAATTCCACAAGGTCTTGACCATGACTATCTGGAGCTCTAGTTCCATGCAGTTGCTGCAGCAGTTGGATGGCCAGGTCCTTGCCAGACACCATCTGGAAAAGAGAACAGTCTGTCATCAAATATGTAAAGCTCCTGAGATAATTTTTTTTACATTTTCCATAATGATACTATGGAAGTATAAAGGGCAGGCCATGATTCTATCTCTGTTGTATCAATATCTGCCTGACGCTTGACGCTACATAAAAGCATCCCAGCTCAAGCAACCAATGCTTTACTTCAGTCACACTTACGCCATTCTTTCTCCACATCATAGCCAGCATACGCCAGACCATGTCAACTCCTGCTTTGTCTTCAATGGATTCATCATTGATACACCGCTGCCACTCAGTCAGAATGTAGTGGTATACTGCTCTATGATCCGTCACACCTCTGCAATCATTAGACCATATGTTAAAGTAGTTTCCAAACATTACAATGAGGCTTAAGTAAAAATGTACAACTTGGCTATTCTTTACTCTCCAGATCTCACCTCACAAGTGGCCCAGGAAATATTACTTTTCCATTAAGAGAATCCATCTTCAAAGCCAGCTAAAATGTTGGAGAATGTAATAATTACTGAGTGTGAATATTTTTAGGTAACATAATAGGTATATGAATACAGAATTCTGAAGAGTGTGATTCTTTCTGTACTCAGCACTGATAGCACTATCGGCCCTTACCAAGTCTCTCTGTATCACATCTTCTTCATCAGACTGACTGTCTGAGTCGCAATCCAGATAATCAAGCTAAAGGATCACAAACCACATTTAAAATCTCTGATCATATCTATAATAGTAACACAGCCAAATGGAACTTTCCACACTACAGGATACAACTATCAAAAGGGAATATAATAATAACAAAAATGTGCTTTTTCACCAAATTGTTGAAAAATACATTTGGCCATATGCTAGCAACCAAAGGGTGTTTCAGTTAAGGAAAACTTCAACGTTTCTCTGTTTCCTACAATCAAAGCATTGAAATAGTGTAGCAGATAACTTTATATGTAAAGGTAGATTTAATTGTGACCAGGATTTGGTCCAATAGCCAAAATGTGCAAGTTTTCTGTTACCTTGGGGGTTACAGAGGCAACCTGCGCAAAGAAAGCTTCATATCTCCCAAAGTAGAAATCCCACCAGGCGGCATGAGATCTGCCAATCATAAAAGTGCAGCTTTCAATGTCTTGCACCAAACACATATTTTTTAATAGCCTATATATTTATATTTCTGAATAGTCTGTATTGTAAATCTGCATACCCTGCATTGGCTCTCTCAAGCCTTGCTTGACAGATTGGCTTTTTTGCCTCAGTCTCACCCAGGGCATCTACTTGATGCTGTTAAGAGAAAATAGCTCAGTACTTTAAAGTGGCCCTGTGTCTCCAAACTGAAATGCTGAATGAACTTCACATTCATATTCACAGTTGATATACAAAAGTTTTTTTTTTTTACCAAATTACACAATATAACATTATGGTGATACCTCATGAATCCGGGCCTCACTAGGAACATCTACCAGTTTTTTGACCTGCAGGTGAAGTTCAGGTGAGAGGAGGGCTCCACAAACAGCCTTCGGTTTACGAATATTTCCCTCATCCGACATTTTCACAGACATCTCTGAGGCCAAGCTCACTGTCTCGGAAGTCATGGCGAGGACAGCCAGCAGACTGTAACTTTCCTTTACTCGGGTAGGCTATGCGCTTACAAGTCCGACAAGAAAGATTATTCTGAATGCAGACTGTCGAAAAACGTGCCTCTCTGTCTAAACTCAGGATCGATTTTGAGCACGTTCATGTGCACACACACACAGCTAATGAAATTTAAACATCACAATGGAAAATGTCAAGTAAGTAGCCTACTGCGTCACAATGTTCTGGGTGGAATGATTGTCTTTTTTTTATAGCGATTGTAGCCAAAGATTCTAGAGCGGAGCTCGGGTCTAGAATCTTTGATTGTAGCCACGGAGAAGGCTCTCTGACAGAGGCAAAGCACTCTGGAAACTTTGGTTCTTGCAGGGCCGAGACTAACTTAAAACAAAGACGGTTGATGAAAGACGATTCATAACATAAATGTATGCCTTATAGAGAATGTAAGTCCTATATTGACAGTGAGGTATAGAACACAATAAATTAAGATAAGTTGCTCATTTTCAGCACTTTGAACAGCGACGATGTCCAGCAACAAGCTTGTAGGACAGCTGGTCTATGAGCCATTGATGAAAATAAACAATTCCTTTGTCAGTAAGACAGAGGTAGTCTAGCCTACGCATCAGAATTAACAGGAAGCTGGTTATGTTCCATGATAAGTGCTCTGAACTTGCTAAATAGGCCTAAACATTTTTGTTGTTGTTGTAATTCTAGCTTAGTTAGGTTGCCATTACACAAACGTTTAGGGAAGCTATCACTACATTTCTCTGAAGTCAGCACATTTTCCATTTCAAAATTCCATACTTTTTCCATACTCAAATTTTCAAACTTCTAGGTAGATTTTTCTGACCATATTCTAGATATTGTCAATGGAGCGTTCTACTAGCATTGTGAAGATCTGTATAATAATGTTTATTATTAACTTGTTAGCCCTCAGAAAACACTTGCCCATTGTTGGATACTTTTCGTTGGGGGGGCTGTGTTGGAAGGTGCACTCACATTTTTAGTTCTCTAGATACAGCATAGCCTACATGTGTTGGAGACTAGTGCACTGCTGACAGAGGCCTCAGAAATCACCGAATTATTTGTTTGTAATAACAGTTTATCAGATAATGCAGTATCCATGTCTTGGTAACTTTTACAAAATCCAAAAAGTCTACCAGTGTTTTAGCCGAAAAAAAAGCAGAGCTACGCAAACATACCAGTGCACAATGGTATAGGGCACGTGCATAGAACAGGGGTTCTCGATTTGGTTTTGTTACCAGGGTCCCCTTGTGAGGACCCCCATTCAATTGTATCTTGATGATGTGGACTGACAGTTAAGCTACACAACAGTAGGAATGGTTCATGATGACCTGAGTGAAGTGATTAGTACTGTAGATGTAATAGTCTGGAAACATAAATATTTCTCCATACCCTTGTTTCTTTTTTCCATACTTATCTAGACCTGGAAATTACTCAAATCAAATTCCATACTTTTCCAGGTTTTCCATACTGCGTAGGAACCCTGTGAAGTGCTCCAATGCCATCGGCTTTGGTCTACGGTAAATTAAACAATCGGCTACAAATTAATGAATAATTTGTTGATAGAACAGTCCAATTAGGCTGATCTAATTAGGACCACTTGATGGCAATATCCTGGTCTGCTTTTTGCCAGTCAGGCTCTGTACAGTAAAGGGGACAAAATTCAACAACAGGCTACAAAGTTGTTCTATGTTTATCCAGACAATTATGGTGGTGACATTTAGGATATTTGTGTCATTTAGGTAGCTCTCTACGTCAGGCTAAGCTCTCTACCTACTTTAAGTTGAAACTGTTTGCTGTCCATTGAGCATGCACCTATGCTTGTTTAATAGGCTTGAAGGCGCTCTAAGCGATGCTGGGTAATGTCACTTCTGTTGACGTTCAAACAAAACAGAAAGCTAGCTCGCTACTCCCTCCCCCTCCCTCCCGTGCACTCTCCTAAACGCGCATCTCTATGGTGATTTGCTGGAACAGTTTGCTTAGTTTTTTTGGGCAAAGTTTGCCCAAGTTGTTTTGTGGCTGTTTTTGGAACCTGGGTTGTCCACAGAGATTGCGTTTTTTTTTTACAGTGCATTCAGGACACAGGCAGCTAGCGGATGGTGAGGTGATGTTTTTCTGTAAGTGACAAAAAAAGTTTTAGCCTATAAAAGGGGCAGTCGTGGCCTATATGGTTAGGGCTTCGAGCTTGTAACCGGAGGGTTGCCGGTTCGATCCCTGACCAGTAGGAACGGCCGAAGTGCCCTTCAGCAAGGCACCTAACCCCTCACTGCTCCCCGAGCACCGCCATTAGTGTGTGCTTCACGTCACTGTGTGTTCACTCTGTGTTCTGTGTGTTTCACTAATTCACGGATGGGATAAATGCAGAGACCAAATTCCTTGTATACGCAAGTATACTTGGCCAAGAAACCTGATTTATTTATTAGATTTATTAAAACGCATGACATCACTTAGAGTACCTTAAGTGTTATTAAATTAACAATCCTTTGCCTTCAAAGTTTTTTGATAACCAAGATCAGTTTGCAAGAACTACATTTTATACATCCATTTATACATCCATTTAATCCATTGATAGATGGCATTTGCGCTCTCTTTCTCTTTCTCTCACTTACACACACACACACACACACACACACAACGGCAGCAGTGGTGCCAGCTGCCTGGATCTGGGTGATAAAGGGAAGGTCTTGAAGGTTCGGAAACCTGAGGTTGTCTGTGAACCCTGGGCAATAAAGACGGCGCATACTGAGGTAGCACATCTGGGCCCTGCTAGATTAGTGACAGGTGCTGACTGAAGAGTGAGAGACCCAGCCCCAGCCTGCACACTTACTGATGCTTAAAGCTGGAGAAACAGGCCATTTCACCCTTGGGAATCATTATATACAGCTCTGATGGCCATGGAATACATAGTTCACATAGTTCACAATATTCTTTTTGGCCAATATTTTCAAACCTGTGCGTGATCCTGTCCTGGAATTCCAATCATCGCCTTCTAAAATGTGTGGAGACTTGCAGTACCCTAATTTTCAGGCATTCCTTTCCCATTGATTTCTTCAGTCAGGTTTTGACACATCACAATTCTGAATGCTTGTCTTCGGCAGATGAAATGGAGGTGAAAAAAGCAAGGGAGAGGATATTTTTTGACTGTTTTTTTCTTCTTCTTCTTGTACCGCTGAGGGGATGCTGGAGGCATCCATTAGGCATGTCAAAAATGGCAGATAAAAAAGAAGACGAGAAGTGAGGGAGCGCACAGCAGTAGTAAATCTCTCAGACGTCAAACCTGTAATTTGAGAGACGGAAATTATTCAGTCATGCTTGCTCTCAGAAATCTTGCCCTCATCAAATTGCATCTGGGTTTGCTGAGCTCCAAACAGAAATTGGTTTCTGCCAACTGGAAGATAGTGTCACTGCAGGGGCTCATGTGTTTTGCTCACGTGATTCTTTGGGACTGGGGGAGAGACACAATAGCAAGTAATGCCCTGGTCAACAAACACTCTTGCATTGCACTTTGTGATTTACATTTTGTTTAAATTTGAACATTATTTTCTCTGGTACAGTATGAGCCCCATTATATATTGGCCCTAATATTGAAAGAAATTATGAGAACAATTGGGCTGTAAATGGCATTCAGACAATGTCCATGCCCAAAATGCTACCATTACACTCCATTAAAGTCCTATCTCCAAGTGCAACATTATGCCTCCATTTCCTATGAAATGAGCTTTCATGTTTTTATATTCTAGCCCTCTAGATTAATTATGATGTGTGTCCCTGTGCTATGTTGTTTCAGGCAGCTCTCTGTAACTATTAGCAACATGCTTTTGCTAGCTTGCTCGTACTTCATTCATTCATTCATCATTAAGCACCATCAAATTGGGTTTTGATGATGAAATGCATCTGCTCAATTGCATGAAAGACGTGGGGAATTCTATGGTCAAGCTTAAAATGGTCTATATTGTCAGTGGCACTGAAGCTCAGGACTTTAACAGCTGATCACTTATGACAAGGCAAAGTCTGTGTGAGCAGAGACCTTATCTCTCTTTTTCATCCCTTCCTTTTGGGTTTCTCTTTTCCATCCAGAAACTAATCAGAAGTGTTTATCAGTAGCTCTGGAAATAGCTTTCATCTCTGTCGCAGATACTGAGGGCCGATGACCTTTTGTTTAGGAAGGCTAAATGGGGGAATTTCACAGCTCACCGCTCTGGGGTAAGTGGTTGAGAAATGTGTTGCAGACGTTTAGTCTCGGCGATGCTCCGGGCAGATTATGCACAGAGAGGGCTTGTGGGTGTTAAAACACATTACCGAGACAAAACCTACATGGAATTTCATCAGCTATAGATGTATGGAGCTCACCAGTGTGTGGCTATCAGGACTTGTGGATACTATTTATTCTGACTCCAATCTTAGCACATGTTGACATTTCACTGGAATCCACTTGTGCTTACCACAAATCTGAAGAGGTTAGCGCAGTGTCCATGCCCATTAAAAAAAAACTTTTACGCACAATTACATTGTTTGAAGAAAATATTGTTTGAAGAAAACATGTTTTATTTGCGATTTCTACTACACTACCCCGCCCCACAAAGGAACACGGCACCATTTTATGAAATTGGTTTATTCACCATCTCCCCTAGTGTTAGATACAGTAAGTGAACAAAAACAGGCGAAGCACTGCTACTTGGGTGCAGAGATATCACACAACACATGGGTACCATTTTTCACTCGCCACAACACAGACAATCTCTGCGCCCAAGTAGCAATGCTTCGCCTGTGCTTCGCCCCAATATAGTCCCAAGTCAATGTATTACTTATCTAACTCTAGGGGAGACAGTGAATTTAAGTGTAAAAGCAGTGTCTTTGATAGTTGGAGATCTAGCTTGGGAATACCCATACGAACCTTTGGCAAGTTTGGGATTTAATGTGCTGGTCCGTCTGGCCAAGAGGCCATTGACGCCCTTTTCCAATGTTCGTAAAACCCAGCCATGCAATTACAATCGCTAAACAGGCATATTTTCTTTGGAATTGAGGAAACAGCTGCATTTTGAACCTTCGTTTACAAGACTGCTGCATTTCTGAAATGATTAATTTCTCTGCTAGTTACGCCCCTGCTGAAAGTCATAAGTCAATGAATCCTTTCCAGACCCACTCTCAATCTTAATTAAAGAAGGGTCTGGTGTCAATGAAGCTAGTGGAGATCACCATTGCTATGGAAATGTTTCTCTTCTGCCTCAACGCACGCTTGTCACTTATTTGAACCAGATGGTCGTCGCGGTAGTGAGGACCAATGAGTGGCCATCTGATAAAAACATTTTTTTCTCATCTTAAACATGTAATTTGCTCAATACAAACAATTGGAAGTTAGTCACCCTGTTGACTCAAATTCAAGAGAAAGCTTGAGGAAAAGTATCATTGGAAAAGGTATCATTCACAATGGTTGATGATTAGTTCCTTCACTGTGAAAATGAAAATGGACACAGTCTGGTACCTTTGCCTTATTAGCACGAAATCAAATGTTCTATGATCATGATTCACCATTTAGCTGGTTGGCCTGAGTCCAGGCATACAACTCCTTATTTACAGGTTTTTCGAAATGTCAATGAAAATGTCAAACAAATTAAATCGGAAATATACTTCCAGAACCGGACTGTTGAGCTCTCTTCAAGAGTCTCTGGCATAAGTGATGTCACACACTTGAATTTCCCCTGGGGATCAATAAAGTATCTATCTATCTATCTATCTATCTATCTATCTATCTACACTCTGCACTCTGTGTCTTTAGTTGAAATGGCCAGAGTAGCCCTCTGAATGTTCCTTATGAGTGAGAGTGTGACACTATGGAACCATCCTTCAAATTGGGGCTGTGCAGTTGAAATTGTCACTTGTTTATTCAAAGACAGTGTATGATTGGCATGCTCGGAGTGACAGTTTACGAACAAATTCTTTTTTGAATGTTGTTTCGAAGAGATGCATCCCAGGTGGAAGTTAACTTGCTGTTGAGGTCAATATCCATGAAATGTTTTTATGCAAACAAACCACATCCAAAGGTGGTTTCTAAGGTCTCTATATTGTTGATGTCAGATATGTTTTTAAACGTTATCTTTCGTATTTCACCTCCAAACACCTAGATACAGCTCTCACTTGCGTTATTTTCTGTAAGTGTGCACTGACTGAGTGCTGTGCTGTTAATGGGAAGGGGGAAGGGAGTGACTGGATGGGCAGGAGCCAATAGTTGCTTCTTTGAATGATATTTTCTGCATTGTTTATCCAACCAATGTCAAACTCTGCACTCTGCAAACACTGCACTCGATTGTGCCCTTAGCAAGACACATGCCATGTTTGAAGTCGGTCAGACAAACGGTTTGAGAGATATGCGAAGAACAGACAGACAGGTCTGATCAGACAAATCAGACAAAATCAAGGAAAAGGATTGCTGCGCCGTCTCAGATTTTGTTCAAAGTTTGTCTACCCAATATTTAGGTCCCAAAAACCAAGACCTGTAAAATATTTTTGTTACATGTAAATTCCAATGTTTTCATACATTTTAAGGCCATGATTGGGCATTAATATCTCAAAAAGTATTATTCCTGGCCTGCCCAGACTTTGTAGGGTGGAAGAATGACATGTTCTCAGTATAACTGGATGCCCATTAAGTTTTAAAGCCCTAAATATGGAAGAAATTGCAAAACTGGTGATATTGAGGGTCTTGTAAACTCAGTTTATGTATCCACATGGCACTGATCATTATTTTGTCTGCAAATACAATACTTTATTAATGTTGAGCCAATGTTTGAGGTCTCTGTAACAAATGCACATTTGCATGTACTTCCTGGTTTGAAGCCCTAACAAACCAACTAAAAGGGAGGCTGCAAACAGCACAGAATAAACATAATAAGGGTCATTCTGAATTTGGGCCATAGGTCTCATATAGGTAGGTCACAATTTGCTGTGCTCAACTGGCTCCCTGTTGAGTCTCGTGTTGTCATGTCAAGGCTGATCATGATCCATAAAATATTGTTTGGTAGTGTCCCAATTTTTTTGGCGTGTCTTATTACTAAGGTAAAGGACACACACCATATTTGCACTCATGGCAGCATATCAGATCTGTGTCCTGTGTCCTGTACTTTGCCTATATAGGTGCAGTTCAGTGGAACAAATTAAATGTGTTTATGTTATGTCATTGATTATCACACACTCTGAGTGAGTGTCTTGTCTTGTCCTGGTGTTATGTGTTGAGGACCACAATGGAAATAAGTCCTGGATTTTATTGTGTTTTATCCTTGATTGTATCTGATGTCTGTGTATGTAAGGCAATCTTGATACAATTAAATCAATCAAATCAAATCAAATTCCGTACAAACGTTAATGGTTCAGTCATACTGAGAACAAGTTTGGGCTGCCTATGAATAATACTTTTCATTATAATGTCCAAACATTGCATCCCAGATAAAGTGATCTTCAGGCTGTAAAACTGAAGTAATTTCAAGGGCTGAAAATAATATGAAGACATAAGATTTGAACAGAAATAATATATAATGCAGGCCTATTCTTGATATAGACAGGGTTTGAACAAAATCTGAGATGGTGTCTAACCTTATCTGATTTGACATGGAATGACCCCAGCAGATAGACAGACGTAAAGACAGACCTGCAATCATAGATAGATGATGGCCATAGAGATATCACTGTCGTGGAGAAAAAGTTTTGTGTGTGTGTCTATGTGTGTTTGGTATTTTTTTATGACTCATGTCTCCATATCACCATGTGCATGTTTACACTCCCACCAATTGGAAACGGTCAATCAATTCTAGACTGCATGCTGTAACGAAAAGGAAAATACCTTCCTCTTTGAGCAGACCAGTGTTTCTCTTTGAGCAGACCAGTGTTTTCTCATTTTTTCTGGGGACCCACTTTTAAAAATGACAGACTATCAACTTCGTGACTGTGGTAGTTAACAAACTAGATCAGTGTTTCTCAAACTTTTTTCTGGGGACCCACTTTTTTGAAAAATGACAGACTAGATCAGTGTTTCTCAAACTTTTTTTCTGGGGACCCAAAAAATGACAGACTATCGTGACTGTGGTAGTTAACAAACTAGATCAGTGTTTCTCAAACTTTTTTTTTTAAAAATGGGGACCCACTTTTTAAAAATGACAGACTATCGCGACCCAACTCGTGACTGTGGTAGTTAACAAACTAGATCAGTGTTTCTCAAACTTTTTTTCTGGGGACCCACTTTTTAAAAATGACAGACTATCGCGACCCAACTCGTGACTGTGGTAGTTAACAAACTAGATCAGTGTTTCTCAAACTTTTTTTCTGGGGACCCACTTTTAAAAATGACAGACTATCGCTCCGACCCAACTTCATTGACTGTGGTAGTTAACAAACTAGATCAGTGTTTCTCAAACTTTTTTTCTGGGGACCCACTTTTTAAAAATGACAGACTATCGCGACCCAACTCGTGACTGTGGTAGTTAACAAACTAGACCAGTGTTTCTCAAACTTTTTTTCTGGGGACCCACTTTTTAAAAATGACAGACTATCGCGACCCAACTCGTGACTGTGGTAGTTAACAAACTAGACCAGTGGTTCTCAAACTTTTTCTTTCATTCCCCACTTTGATCAAGGGGCATTCTCCCCACTTTGATCAAGGGGGCATTCTCGAGCCCCACCTGTCCCTCATCGCTCTAAGAAAGTGGTATGGTCAAGCTTAAAATTGTCAAATTTATTGAAATAACGACAAGTTCTAAATATATCCTCTTCAACAGAGTTAAAATCAGCTGGTGCTGCAGATATAATAATAAATAAATACATAACACACATATTTCTGTTTTCCAGCAACTTATTAGGAAGCATAGGCCATTTTACAGCATTGTACAATATATTCAATGAAATACCAACATGCTGCATTAAATGGATCCATAATCCAGTCATACTGAGCACTGCTGGTTGGGAAATATTTTTGAAATAAACGTTGCAGGGATGTGATGTAGGCCTACTGTTTAATACATGGGATCACAAGAGTGCCTCCCAATCAGACGTTTCAGCAATTTCGCTCAGAAATCTCAAAGGCATAATACTGTCGCTATCGAGGCGCCTGTCCCATAGTTTTTTTGGTGAATGCAGTAATCTTATTTGCTAGGTGAGGTAGGTGCTTGTCTTTGCCTTGTAACTGGACATTTAACTCAAATGTATCGCTAAGATATATTAAATATATCGTTAAGATAGGCCAGCTTCGTCAAGAAATGTTCATTAGTGAACGTGCTTGCAGATTTAAACATGCGCTCTTCCTCCAAGAAGAGGCGACTCGGAGCTCAAACACGCGCGACAGCACTTTACCTCGGGAAAGCCACCTTGCCTCGCTGTAAAACAGTACAGCCTTTTGGTCAGCTACCATCTCTTCGCAAAGTGCGAAGAATGAAGAATAGATGCGCTTTTAATGGCCGGGTTTTGATGAAATTCACCACTCTCACAACAACGTTCAAAATCTCATGTAGGTCGGGACTCGGGACTAACTAAGCTGCCTTGACACGAGCGCTTCCCTGTGAATAACACAGTGCGTCCATTGCGCATCGGGTGCTACCTGGGCCCAGGCTACAGATGAAAAAATAAAATTTAAAAATCCTGTTTTTTTACGTCAGTTCGCGTCCCACCTGGCACGTCTCCGCGACCCACAGTTTGAGAAACGCTGGAGTAGACACAGCTGTGTGAGCATGTTTCAGGAAATATTTGCTGTAGAAAAGTAGTGTTGGGAGCTCTATAGAAGTAGTGTTGGGAGCTCTATATAGTGTGATCAGAGGTGAAGGCAAAGTATGGAGTGGAGTGGGGGTGGCCAAGCAGGCGGGATGGCATATGGGCTTCTTGCTGGGTGTTGTGGTCACAGAGGCTAAATGACTCTAGCCTTTATAGATCAGCCTTAGAGCAGGTAAATGTCTATGGCCTGTATGACAGATCAATGCCTATGTCTCTTCCTTTATCTAGCACCAGGGTTCTTTATGGCTCTGCTGTTCAACAGTTATCACAGCAGCCTGGTCTTATGCAAACTGCATAGACAGTGGTGACAAGCATTGTGGTGACAAGATATCTTACAGAAACATGCATATCTAAAGGTTAGGACTATATCAGGAATCCACCTCTCTGGAAGTTAACAGTGTCAAAGAATGTCCTCAGAGTTCATACTTGTGAATTAATGGCTCAGTTTCTGAAAGTCCCTGAGGAAATTTGTACCTAGTGTGTGGTCCAAGTGAATTAAAGGTATGCCTGACACTGTAATAAGGGATCAGCTTTCATTTTTACCTTTTCCCACCTTTCTTTCCTCGTTCCATAATTGTGCTGCCTGTTATAGTATGGCTTTATTAGAGTTTGTAGCCTGCATGGTGAAAGGCCAGAAGGAGTATAGGAAATGAATGCCCAGGGTGCTAAAGGATACCACAACAATCTTGATATGAAAGTTTAATGAGGCCCCCGTCTGACATAACAATTTCTCTTCTGAGAGCCTGAGAGAGCAGGGCCAGAAGTCATATGTAGATGAGGGGAGGTCTGGCGGACGGGCAGGCGAGGGGGAGGGGGCGAGTGAGAGGGGCGTGGCGGGCAGCAGCCGGCCAGGGCAGTGGGTGATGAAATGACGCGTCTCTGCTAATGCGACGGGAGAGAGACGAGCGCAGCGCAGCGCCTCGGGGCCAGGGTAGTCGGGCGATTTGTTGTCCTGTCAGGGCCTGTCTGGCCCTCTGCCTGTCTTTTATTGGTCTGGACAGTGGGGAGGGTGTCAAAGGTCTCGTGTAATATGAAGAGGTGTGATGGTATTGCAATTAATTTTGGACCCGCCAGGCTCCAGCTAAATGAGGGACTGCTGTTGTCACAGGTGTGCATCTCTGTGGTAATGGCCATTAATATGACTAGCCACAGGCACATAAGATGAAGACGCACATACATAAGATTAATCTTTTCAAAAAGTTTATTGGTTTATGTAGTGCTTTTATCCTGATTGCCCAATCTCGTTACTTCTGAAGGTATAAAAACATGCTTTGACTAATGTGAATGAATTTTTTAAAAGTAAATATTTTGGTCTGTATTTATCCTGTGGTAAATGTGTATACAAAATAATGAGAAGAACGTTCATGCAGAATACAAACCAATGCTCTGAAAATGCAGACTTTGGAAATAGACGAACAGTCCCACTGATTTATCTGAAAAGCCGTCACTGATGTTTACAAACCAAACTCAAATGTATTCCTCTGGGTCTGTGGGATTCTGACCAATGAATTAAACATGGCGTGAATAAACACATTACGGAATCACTAGAGGAGAAAAAAAGCTGTAAATCATTGTTCAACTGTCAGAGTCTTTGTGTACACTTCAGTAGTCAATTCTTGACTTTGTCAGGGAAAGACATTATCAGAATAAAAGATGGATATATGAATGATATAAATTATTTTATAAACACACTATTATGTTTGAAACATTGTTTGCTTATAGTTTTATTTGAAATGAGCATTTGCTGAAACCATGCAGTTGACACCTGGAGGAAACAGTCTGGGGCACAGACTAATTTCTTTTGAAGTATCAGATTGCTCTTTAAAAGGCAGAACAAAGGAAACACCACAAATATAAACAAAGAATAAATAATCAGGTAAAAAAAAAACTATTAAAAGTATACTTTTTGAAAGTGTACTAAGTACAGTTTGTACTTTTTTCGTCAAATCAAAGTGTAATTAAGTGTATTGAATTATGTATTAAATTCAACTTAATACTAACTTGACTATACTTTGAGTGTAATTAGTGTGCTAAAATGGAACAACTTTTTTCAAACTTTTAAGTGTTCTTAAGTACATTATACAAAGAGATATTTTATGAGCATTCGGAACACAGTTGCAGTACAATTTTGTAACATCCCAAGTGTATTGGAAATGTACTTAAAAGGCATGACAGTATAACTAATAATAGTGTAGTAGTGTATTTTGAATACACTCCTATTATCCTCATTTCTATTCATTTGGCATGCTTCTGTAATATTTTAAATTAACTTCAAATGTACTTCCTGACTACAATAAGTGCCTTGAAAGTTTGCAAGTTATGTTAATAAAAGTATAGTCTTAAGATACTTTAAGCATTATAAAGGCATGCAATTTAAGTATAATATTAGTGTGTTTTAAAATTGTACTATTAGTACTCTCCTACCTATTCTGTTACATGACAAATTACACTTTGATTATGAGAAAAACATTTTATTGACATGAATGAAAAGAAAACATAATATTCATCCATAACAAAAGTAAAACATTTTTCTGAAAGTTATGGATCTCTTGAGCATATCTTTTCAAGTTGGATGTGGTAACGCGATAAAACATGCATTTGGCCGTATTATATTATTTCACATGCATAGATTTTTCGAGTGGCTGTTTGGAGCGCTGGTCAGATTCCTCCTCGCTCGCAGCATTTTCTTCCATGCTTGGGGAGCAGTTTCCTCTGAGTGCGCACACGCAGAGAGAATTTGCGCGCACACATTTAATATATACATGTGTGAAATAATATATAATATAATACACCCGAATGCATGTTTTATCGCGCAAGCCACTATTGTGTCGCAATACTCTACAGCCTCATTGGTAGACCATCAATTCAAAATGCAGATTTCATGAAAAACAAAAGTTGTTTACCCTCCTAGGTGAGAGAATTTGCCCTCTAAGCTTGAAATTGTTTACTGGACACCCAGCCTACAAGCCAACAACTTAACAGTCTAACATGGCTAAATTTGTAATGCATGATCATTTATTGCTTATTTGTTTGCAAAGTCTTCTGGCCCAGAAAGAAAACCATGGTGGTTACGGATCATGGCTGAGGAGGAAAGGTACAGCTGGTAGAGTTGTGCAGTGAGTGAACTTCCCTCCCAACACAGAGTTCGTGGCAAAAGCTGTGGTAGCTAGCTTCCTTACTAGCACACCATCTTCCAGTCCAAGATGCATAAAGTTTTTCGGTGGCAACCCGGGGCTGGACAGCAGTCAAATGCATTGACCTTGGTAGAATTTGTCTCTGTTGTCTGTGAACAGAAAGAAGATGGACAACATTTTACAAGATAAACAATATTTTAGACAAAAATCCATTGGCAATGATGAGATTAATACAGATTATCTGTACCTATTTGACATTTACTTTTTATGGTTCAAATTTGGTATTGACACCATCTGTTTGCCATCCTGGTATGGGTAGACCTGGCCAGGTAGTCTTTCCTTAAAGCGTTGTGCACCTTGGCACCGATATGTGTGCAACCACCCTGTTTTCTGCATTTGATTACCTTAGATTCCTTTGTTTTCAATACAACCCTATTATCGTTTTTGGGTCAAATGGCATTTTAAATGGGAGTCGTAGGGACACTAGCCTACTATTTTGATGCATGAATCATGTATCAAAATAGTTCTGCCCCTACGACTCCCATTCAAAATGGCATTTGACCCAGAAACTTATTAATACAGTCAAGCTTAATGGTGGCGCTTCTGACTTAATTATGCTTTCAAACGAAAGTTTGACTCAGGTACATTCACAAAAAGACCCTAGGTTGCATTTTGGCTTGAGTTATGCTTTAAGAGTAATGGGGCAAGGTCCTGGATGAAGAATATTTACCTTTACTGCTGATTATTTGAGGCATTCAGACATCTCGGTTTCAAAACTGTCCAGGAACACCTGTAAAACATAGTTAGGCTACAGATTAAAACTAGGTAAATTACAAACACTACCATGAAATGAACTTGAATGCTCTGTGAAACACCTAATAATTAAAAAAAAATCTAAATCTATCGTGATAAACCAAGGCATAATATCAATCATGTAGCATAAGCTTCATAGCACTAACTTAGTAGAACACCAGGTTTAATTCCCCCTCTAATATCAATGGTGGAAAAAAACGTTCTACTTCATAAAATGCATGTAATTTGTCCTGTAGACTCATTTTAAAAGATGTCTCCACGATTAAGGCCTAGTCCACACGTACCAAACCGATCTTTTTTTCCTCCATCTTCCCTGGAACCGTTTCAAGAATATTTGCGTCCAAACGGATCCATCTCAACACGACTCAACACGTTACTTCATACCCCAGGCCTATAGGTGGCACTGTGTCTTTACAGAAATTCACCAAAACTTGCAAAACTTGCTTTTAAAAACAGACAGAATAGGCTACGGCGAAATGGCTAGTGCAAGGAAACCAGAATTGTTTGTGTGGACTGATGGTGAACTGTCAACTGTAGGTAGGCCTACTAATCACCTTTACTTTCTTTGGTTGTAGGATAGTCCGTGATTCACATTAGTTTTGGCTATCACCGCAATTAGGCTACTAAACACAAGGCTTACCCAAGTTCTAGCCTATTCTGTCGCCACATTTATAATATTGATATAAAACCTTCGTTAGTAACAGTCAATACTTTGCATTCGCATTCAGTGTCCTACCATCGGCTTAACGTGAGTTCTAAGCGTCTTTGTATGCTTATATCTGATTTCACTCGACTGTGAATGCATGTATATATGTTGTAAGACATGTAAAATAAATTAATGACACTGGCACTACGCACAAATTAATGTAGCCTAAACTTACACCGCACTCTCCTAATAACTTAAGTTCTCTCGCGTCACTGACAGTAGCTAGAATGCATAAAAAAACACCGGGAAAAACAGTGTTCAGTCCACCAAGTCATAAGCTATCGGCGCTGCGCAGCATCAGTTGTGATATTTATCTTAACGGAGTGTAATCGTTAGGTAATGTCATGTATGAAAACTAGTATTGTTAGGCAATACTATAAGTGCAAGTCCAGGGCAGCTGAGGTGTGGCGATGACATCATCGATACACAAGCAGGATGTCTTGCGGTTTAAGCTGTCTAAAACGAACTCAAACGGGCTACGGTTTCAGATTTCTCCACTCTAGGACCAGGTTTCAGAAAAGTGCGGTTTCGGGCAGTGCGTTTACAGGATTCGTTTGGACGAAGACCAAGACGAAGCAAAACCTCTGCGTTTAACCTAAAAAGCGTCTCCGTGTGGACAGGCCCTAAAGAAAAAAACAGCTACAATGTAATTTAGCATGCCTAATGAATGTGAAGTGTGACTAGCCTAGCACCATCCTCCTTTCTGTGAGGTAGCCTACACCACACATAATATTAAAGAACATTGGTGAACTTTAGGACTTTAGAACTTTAACAAACGTTGCTTAATAAAGAACACACTTTCTTCCATCATAGTTTGTCTAACGTTAGTGCTAGCCAACGCTTGTCAATAATCCCACAAACACAAAGCAGGCTAATGTAGTTTTCTTCTTGATAGGGATCTGGGTCGACGTTTATGACGTTAACATTAGCTAAATTAACTAACGTGATCTGGAATTGCTAGCTTGTACTAGCAAGGACAAAAACAAACTCTTGAAAGATTGCTAAGCTATCAATTTAACTTCTCCAAAGACTACCAAAGGTCATAAAGAGTAAGCTACATCAGAATCCTTTAACAATATGCTTTGGGACTCACCTGATAACGAATAACTTGGCACTTTAGATCCAACTGGCTTCAGCCCTTGTTATCTCATATGACAAGTCCTTCTGGCTCTGTAGGACCAATGTCTCTGGCATGACTAGAATTTATGGTATCTTTAATTTGGACAAACCTGTAACCTTATACGGACCGTAAACGTATGCATTTTCTGGTCTCTACAGTCCATCTGTCTTGCAAATAAAGTTACAAGCATAGACTGTATAAAATAACGTTAATGTTTGCTTACACCACGTTTTGCTCGAAAGGTACACAGATCCGTAGCCTAGAAATCTACATTTGCTGCCAGAGCTAGTCTAGCAACTCTCCGTTGGCTTGTGAGCTCCAGAAATCAAAACTTAAAGGAGAATTCCGGTGTGATATTGACCTAAAGTGTATTGAAACATGATACCGAGTGTGAACGTATGTCTCATAGCCCATCTCGGCTTGTCCCCTGCACTCCAAAAATCTGGCTAGTTAGCCGATGCTACCAACAGCTTTTTTCAATAGTGGTGCTTCGGCATCGGGCTAGCCATGCAAATAAATCACTGTTTTACACCCATTTACAAGGCTCAATGTATCTCCACACTTCATTGGTAGACTTCCGAGGGGAGCGCTGCCACTGTCCTATTGCGTGCAGAGGGAATTTGAAAGACAACTGATTATCCCGCCCCTCGGACTGAGCACTGCGAACGGTGAGTGCCCAGACCCTACATTTTAATGTGGGTCTGGCTCGTCAGGCTTACAGATCCGCCCACTCCATTTCAAATTCAAACAGCCATGTTATTGGTCAACTGGACTGCCTATACATTTAACTGTGTTGCCTATAAATTTAACAAAATGCCACATTCATCCTCTCACAACCTCTACTACATCACAAATGTATAGGCTACTACCTTACTAAGACACAAAATCAACAAAAGAAAAAA
Source organism: Alosa alosa (assembly GCF_017589495.1). Taxonomy (NCBI): domain Eukaryota; kingdom Metazoa; phylum Chordata; class Actinopteri; order Clupeiformes; family Clupeidae; genus Alosa; species Alosa alosa. The sequence continues at coordinate 26,244,998 of NC_063202.1, forward strand.
TATTATTTGATGACCAAAACTGATAGATCAGTGTGTCTAGGCTAAGGTTATTGCACATTGCCATCCATGTGGCTGACATATCAGGCCTAAAGGCTACACACATTAGTATTTTATTAAAGGTGAGATGACTATGAAACTATACAAACAATGTATTAGGCCTACCAAACAAATATACTTTCCATAGGTACACTATATTACAACTCTAAGTATTAGCAATGTAATACACTTAAACTAAATAAACTTCTTTACCATTTAAAATACACTAACAACAAAGTACACTTTTAAAAGTACATTACAAAAACACTTTGAATATTGCACAATAAGTATATTTAATTTTAGTACACTGAAGTTGAACTTAATAACATCTACTTTGAAGTATACTTTCTAAAGGTACACATTAAACATACTTTACATAAAGTATAAAAAGGGTAAGCATACTTGCTTTATACTTCATATACTTTAATCATATTTCTAACACACTAAAGTATACTACTTTTTTACCTGGGTAGGACCCTTTTCTCAGGTTAAATATTGTATTAAACATAACCTCTGACAGCCAGGAAGTGTATTAGCCATCGGTGATAAAACTATATGTGTAGGAAAAGGAAGACATGAACTGCCCATTGAAATGCCAGACTCAATTATCTCTCATGAATTGACAATTAGTAAATAATAGTTTCATGTTGCATAGCTTTAATCATTACTGAGACTCCAAATTAATTTTCTTGAATACATTTCTACAACTAAACTTGACAACATAAACCAGCACTGACACATGCCTACACTGTGTAATGCACTTGGTCTGGAGTGGACCCAAGTGTCCCAGTTAATGCACATCCTGACTTATCCAGTGCCCTGATGAGGTTAAATAAATATTAATACATGCTGCAAATTGTATGGTGTTTAACTTATATGGTGCATTGCCACTTTAATTCATAAACTCTAGCCTTGTTTGTTTGTGCCACATTGATAACATAATATTAACAATACTAATATTAAGTTTATTAAGTTTTAGTAAAAAGGAGATATCAACAATGACAAGCCACCTGGAACCTGCCAGCCTCTCTCTCTCTCTCTCTCGTCCCTTGGTGCCCCTTGGTGTGTGATGCGTATGGTGGGAGCGGCGGTACTGTGTAGCCTGTGCAATGTTGGAACATTTCCTATAGTCTGTTACCTATACTTGACCTGATGCACTCCTTGACACAGACACTCTCACTCGCTTTTTTCCCCTGCTGCTGTCCCTTTCTGCATTACCGAGCAACTAGGCTAGGCCTACTAGAAAGGCGCAGCAGTTGCTACTGTAGGTAATAAGGTAAACGGAATTTCTGCTGCCAGTCAACAAAAAGCATGCATTTTATGTCTGTGTAGGCCCTACGTAGGCTACACAGGATTTGATGTCCGATAAACACAAGGGAAAAAAAACAAATAGCCGCTTCATTTGAAACTAGCAGAAATTATCATCAGAAGCTCATTTTCACCAAAAACAGGGACAATTCATGTCCCGAAAAATATTATTAATTATCTGGGACAGTCACTCAAAAAAGAGAACATTCCCGGAAAATCCAGTATGTGTGGCAACACTAACTGGTGGCAATTAGTTATTAACCAGTAATAAGCAATGTAGGCCTACTTCTCCAGAACAGTAAAGTTCTGCCGTCAAAGGTTTATCTGAAATCATAAAGGCTCCAATTCTGATATTCTGTTCTTAGTTCATGGCTGACTGGTTTGAGGTTCAGGGACTCTAATAGTTTGTCTGAAGTAGAACTAGGCCTAGTTTTTCCCGCTCAAAGGCAATCCAAGCTTGCAGTAAACCTGTCTATTCAGCTCGGGGACTACTTACATTGGCTAAGCCCTCAGGGACTCAATGCAGTTGAACTAAAACAAACCGTTATGTCCAATAAGTACCAGATAAATAATTTCCCCTTAGTACTGGCAGCCAATAATCTTAAAAAAGCAATACTACAGATACAGTTAACAAGAATTATTACACACTACAATCAATCAATGCACTGATGTTTGTCCTTCTTTCAAAGGAACTCTGGATCTCATTCATAGTGACCATTGGGTCCTTGGTTACCTGTCTGACCAAGGCCCTTCGTCCCGGATTTCTCATTGAGATAGATAGATAGATACTTTATTGGTCCCCAGGGGAAATTCAAATTCATTTTGGCTCAGCGGCCAGATCTAGGAAGACTGTTGGTTGTTCCAAACTTTTCCATTTGAGAATGATGGAGGCTACTGTGCTCTTGAGCACTTTCAATGCTGCAGAAATGTTTTTTGTATCCTTCCCCAGATCTGTGTCTTCACACAACCTTGTCTTGCAGGTCTACGGACAATTCTCTTGACCTCGTGGCTTGGTTTTCACTCTGACATACACCATCAACTGTGAGACCTTATATAAAGAGATGTGCCTTTCCTAATAATGTCCGATGGATTAATTTAGGCACAGATGGACTCCAATCAAGTTGTAGAAGCATCTCAGGGACCATTGAAAGAAATAGGATGCACCAGAGCTCAATTACAAGAGTCATAACAGGGGTCATATTTCATATAAATTTACAACACTCCAAACACCTGTTTTTTTGTGGAGTGTTGGAGTATTGTGTGTAGATTGATGAGAAAAAATTAATTGAAAGGTCACGTTTAAACCTTCACGTCACGTTTAAACCTTCCCTTGGCCAAACGCAATTCTTCCTGAAGCGCGTCTTGTGCAATCTTTACACCAGTACTCCATCATTGCAAGTGCTCCCAGTAGGCCTTGCAGAGTTTTGATGGAAATGTGGGGGATGGTGCGTTCTGAACCCCTCATAGTCCTACACTCATTATAAAACCCCAACCAGCGTTTGATGTACTGTTTTTTTTTTTTTTACACTCCTTTAACTTGGACATTCCACACACATCTAGGCATACCGTAAAGCAGTGTATTCTATAACGGTATAGATGAATACTTGTGCAGTGTTAATACAAACATAGATTTACATGTCACCAAATACTTTGTTTTTGACCTTGTAGAGAATATGAGGATGTGTATGACTTTAGAACACATGTATTTTTGTATAGAATTTGAACATTTTGTGAAATGTATATGTATACATTAGCAGAAATGGGAGTTTAAACAACTTGAGCAACCAAGGGGAGAGCATGTAAGACTTGTAGTTTAGACTAAGGAGTTGCAGGAGTAGGGGATGGAAAGAAGTTGAGGCATTATTTATTAACTTTGGATATGCATGAGCGCCATGCGGGACTTATATTATGTACTTCTACTCTCAGTATTCAATTTAGCTCTTCAGGGAACATGAGATATCCAGCCTACTGTATGTGTAATCTCTTTGGATTTAGCCCAAGTCTTTTTCTCTGTCCCTACTCCGTCCCACACGGCCTGCCTTTTCTCTTTTCCTGCTCTGTCCCTCATAAAGTGCCTTTTCTCCTGTTCTCTGTCCCTATGGCTGACAGACCCAGTGTAGATGTTTGCTTCCTTAGTGCTTTGCTTTGACATTCTTGTAATTGGAAACTGGATTGTGTTTTACTTGATCGCCCTAACCTCCTCCCCCATGCACTGTTCCTCACCTGCCTCGTGTTATCGGGGCTTGCACCTTGACTGTTGTTTGGAAGCCCCGCTCCGGCCCACACTCCCAGCGCACAGGTTTGGGTGTGCTCACGCATCCCCAGTCATGCTCTGCCTCTTTGCAAGTAATTAATTTAAATGGCTAATTGTCAATCCATATTTAATAACCTTATTCTATTTCAGCTGTGGAAGATCCTCACCAGGGAAATTACCACATCTTCAAGAGATACGTGGATTACAAAGTTGACAGTTGTCATTGTACAGCCGACTGTGCTTAGGCCAATAAGTTACCGTGAAAGAAAGAAGAATATATTGATAGTGTTAGCCTTCAGATAATTATATAGGTGGTGTTAAATTAAATAGCTTGGATATGTATTAAAATAAAGGAGATAGTGGAATCCAGTGGAATCCACTGTTGGTTATTGTCAAACAAATGAGACTTGCAGACAATTAAAGTATTAAAGCGTAATCTCAGTATAACATGTAATTTCTTTCACAGAATTTGGAGAATCTTTGTGTGAGTGTCCACAAATACAAAGCTTCCAAATGTGCATCCAGGACCTAATCAGTTTTTTTTTTTTTTTAAAAGAGGTGGATTGGAACATTTAGCCCTACCAGTCTTCAGCCATTGTTCACAAAAGAGAGAACTGTTACAAACCAGTGTTTAATTAAATGATTTAACCCAGTATAGTGGCTAGTTCCTTTATTGATGCTTTCATAAAGACTATAGGGTAAAATCTGAAAGGCAAAGACATGCTCTATCCCAATTAACCCCTATAATTTGTTGACCATATTCAAGCAAATGCATCCAAAATCCTGTGGTTTCTTCTGAGAATAACTTGCACTACTGCAGTATTTGAGATTGTAGAGGGTTGAACAGTTACAGCAACTGTGCCATTCAAACACAAAAAAGATTTCTGAGGGATGTTAAAGTGTGGGTCAGTGCAATTATAGTGACTGACAAAAAAATATCTAGGAAAAGTCAGTTCCACAGAATAACTTTTTTGTCTTTCTATGTTGTCTCCACAAGTTTTCCCAAGTATGAGTTTTTCCAGGGTTAGCTATATGACACACCGGGGATAGATTCCTTAATGGACGGGATATTGCTTTCAACATGTCCTAATTGGCTAAATTAATAATGGCTTTGCTCTTCTTCTGCCAAGAATAGGAACAAATGAATTTGAATCGCCCTCTGAAGAATTGAATCACTGTCCAGCCATTTTCAAGACCTTAATATTTAGCATTCATTTTTTAAATTACAGAGTGACAAGGTCACCTCTGCATGCACAAAGCCAGTTAGTCTGTCCACTGCACCACAGACTAATCAATACATGTAGTCCAAATCAATATTATTTTTGTTGCCGCTTTCCCTTGCTAAGGCCACTTGCCTATAATGCAGCACCCCCCAACTCTAATTTGTGCCATACATGTGGAGCAAATTCTTGATTGTAATGCAAATAATGAAATCATTCTTCATCTCTTGCTGCTGGAGACATAGACATGGTTCAATTGTTCTTGAGGAGACCTGGCCTTATCTGATCATTTCTGCGTGTTCTTTGATGTGTCTATAGTATAAGTATATACTCTTTTGATCTCTGCATTTATCCCAATCCATGAATTAGTGAAACACACTCAGCACACAGTGAGGTGAAGCACACACTAATCCTGGCGCAGTGAGCTGCCTGCAATGACAGCGGCGCTCGGGGAGCAGTGAGGGGTTAGGTGCCTTGCTCAAGGGCACTTCAGCCGTGCCTACTGGTCAGGGTTCGAACCGGCAACCCTCCGGTTACAGGTCCGAGGCGCTAACCAGTAGGCCACGGCTGCCTCCTGTCTATGTCCCCACACACTCAAAACACAGCTATGATGGTAAAAAGGATAATCATAAATGATCAGACAAGTGCTCTCTTTGAGCAAGCACTTTCACTAAAGTCAAGTCAACTGTCAGACTCTGTAGAAGACTTATTTGATCACTTTAATGCAAAAATGGCAAACATTATGGATGACATTGCTCCATTACAATTCAAGAAAGTTAAGGACAAACAGAAAGCACCATGGAGGCAAAATCCAGCAGTTAAACTTCTAAAAAGAGAGTGTAGGAAGACTAAAAGAAAATGGCGTAAATACAAACTTCAGATCCACTATGAAATCCATAAAGAGATGCTCCTTTATATAACTCTGAAATATGCAAAAACAAGACAGTTTTCCTTTTCTAACATTATCAATAGAAGTTCAAATAACACTCGTATTCTATTTTCAACTGTTGATAAGTTAACAAATCCCCCCTCACAATTAGCGCCTAAACTTCTCTCAACTACTAAATGCAATGAGTTTCTTTTTTTAAAGGTAAAATTGACAAAATCAGACTCAACATATCTGCTCAATTACAAATTCAACAACCTGAACTTCCAGCAACAAACAGAGGGAAACTAAACTTGATGTCAGAGTTCAGCTTGATAGACTACGAAACACTTGAAAAAACGGTACAGAATCTCAGCTCTTCCACATGTGTGTCAGGGCACACAGACTCAGGAAACAAGGTTAGGCTCAATCAAGTCATTTTAATTTGAAAACAGCAACCAAGGCAGGAGAATTTAAACACGGTCTTGAAGTGTAGTTAACGCTCAGAAGATCTTGACTTGACAAATAAGGCAGTCCTACATAAAGGCTCCAATCTTGCAAGAGGATATCGTCCAACAGAAAAAGTCCAATAGAAAATGTCCAACATAAAAGTTCGACAACCTGGGACGTAACAGGAAATTCCAGAAATAAGGAGCTGGGCTTGGAAACAAGGAGCAGTCCGTGCGCTGGAGTAAGTGTCTCCGTTGAAGAGGTCAGACAGAGAGAGCAGAGTGACAGGGGTTTATAAAGGCAGTAGGAGATTGGCTACAGGTGCTGGGGAGTGGCAAACGGGAGATTGGATGATTGGGTAATCAGTAGACAGGGGAATTAGATTGGGAGATCGTTGGAGCAGAGTGACGAGAAGGAGAGACTGGTGGTGTCGTGACAATGTGTCTTAGACACTCTGCCTACCAATTTCTTCACCTCATAGCGGCGGATGTCCTTCAAATTGTAAATGTATCACTGCTGTCTGGCACTTTTCCTAAGTCACTGAAAACAGCTGTTGTAAAGCCACTTCTCAAGAAGAATAACTTGGATTACAGGCCCATATCCAATCTACCTTTTATTGGCAAAATTATTGAAAAAGTAGTCTTTAATCAATTAACCACCTTCCTAACATCAAATGGGTATTTTGATTACTTTCAGTCTGGTTTTCGGGCAAATCACAGCACTGAAACAGCTCTCATTAAAGTTTCCAATGACATACGCCTCAACACAGATTCAGGTAAAACATCAGTCCTAGTGCTACTGGACCTTAGTGCAGCATTTGACACTGTTGATCACAATATTTTACTACACAGACTAGAACACTGGGTTGGATTTACAGGCATAGTTATCAGCTGGCTAAAATTAGATCTACAAGAAATGAGCTTCTTTGTTGCCATCGGAAACTGTACCTCAACACCAACGTCCTTGACCTGTGGTGTTCCCCAGGGGTCGACCTTGGGGCCACTATTATTCAACCTCTATATGCTCCCACTTGGACAAATCATTCAAAATAATTTGATTTCATATCATAGCTATGCAGATGACACACAAATTTACTTAGCTCTATCACCAAACGACTTGAATCTATGTGTCAGTGTATACATGTAGAACAAATCAACACCTGGATGTCTCAAAATTTTCTTTTATATTTGGTAATAAGGAGGAAAGACTTAGGGTTGCCACTCTCCTTGACACAAAAAGGTTGAAGGCAAAGGATACTGTTAAAAATCTTGGTGTATTAATTGACAGTGATCTAAATCTCAACAGCCACATGAAAGCGATAACTAAATCAGCTTTTTACCACCTCAAAAATATTGCCAAACTCAGATGGCTGTCAAAACATGACTTAGAAAAACTCATTCATGCATTTATCTCCAGCAGGGTTGATTACTGCAATGGACTGTTCACAGGCCTTCCAAAAAAGACTATTAAACAGCTTCAGGTGATACAAAATGCAGCAGCTATTCTAACAAAAACGAAAAGAACTGACCACATTACTCCAATTGTTAAGTCCTTGCACTGGCTTCCAGTAAGTCACAGAATTGACTTTAAAGCACTATTGCTTGTTTATAAATCAGTAAATGGAGCAGGACCTAAATACTTGTCAGACATGCTTCAGCAGTACACACCTTCTCGTCCTCTCAGGTCCCAGGTGAAAAACCTGCTAGTAAAACCTACAGTTAGAACTAAACATGGTGAAGCAGCTTTTAACTGCTATGCGGCTAAGCTGTGGAACCAACTTTCGGATGACATCAAAAAGGCCCCAACTGTAGCCAGTTTGAAATCTAGACTTAAGACCAAACTGTTCTCAGATGCTTTCTGCTAACTGTGCCGAGTTACAAATTCTGAATCTGCATTGATAATTATTCTACCTTGTCTTTTATTACTTTTTTTTTACTACTTTTTGCCTTTGTTTTTTTTGCTTACTAATTATTCTTTATTTTAAATGATTTTACCTTGTGTTTTATGTTTTCTTTTTATTATGATCTTTACCTTTTAACTATTCTTTGACTATATTGCCCTTCTATGCTTTTATTTGTTATTATTGTTTGGTTTTGTTTATGTAAAGCACATGTGAATGACCTCTGTGTATGAAATGCGCTATATAAATAAACTTGACTTGACTTTTTTGTTTTTGTTTGTATGTTGTCCGCACAATAGGCTTTACCAGTAAATCAAACAGCTGCTTTTAATGCACCGATTTCCATTTACTATCTATTTAGACATCCCTTTTCTCTGTACAAAGTGGACTGAAGACTTTATTTGACAAGCAGAGATGAAAATCAGGAAAAGGTTCACTGATAAAATGTTTACTTGGTCACAGTATACAGAGAGATGGAATAATAGACGTTAGATCATACACTGATGGACTGATCTCCTTAATGGATAACCTTCTGAACAATTGCTCAAATAACTTACATTTAACTACACTGTAGATATTTCACTTTTATTAATGGTGATTAGGGGCGTCGGACTGGGGGTAAAACCGGCACTGATTACTAGGGCCCCAAGGGGAGAGAGGACCCTTGAAAAGCCTGGAATATAGTTTATTTTACCTGGATATTTGAATTTCCTAATTAGTAAATGTCAGATGAAATAAAAGTTGGCGTATTGGCTGAATAACTTGGTTGATTGACACATTTTGTATACAAAAAAGTGAAGACTAGGCCTATCTAAGATCTCACCCACCCCTTGCTAATGCACCACATGGTTTAGTCCATCTGCATGCATTTTGTTTATGTTAGTAATTAGTACTAGGGGGCATGGGGGCCCATCAGGACAGCCTATGCATAGGGCCCAGGATCTTATGCTACGCCCCTGATGGTGATTCAACAGAGAGTTTTCTATTTACTGTGTAGGCATATTATTTTCTATGTAATTTTATGTATTATCTAATTTAGTTTTGAATCCTTACAATGTCAGTGAAGCTCTAATTTATTTTGTGTTGAGCAATGAGCTAGCATTAACAGATGTTTTTGAAATAGTGGAACAACCATAATATCAAGTAATACTCGTTTAATTAAATTTAAACAAATCATTGGACTCTTTCACTTCACACTTGGAAAGAAGTGCCAGTGAAAAGCTGTTTGCTCACTACCCCTTCAGGAGCCAGTGAGTGGTTATAATCTATCAGATTTGCTTAATTGCTCCACCACTGTTTTTATAATGAGGGCCCATTAAGTTGTCAAATTGATAACATAGATGACCCTGCCTTGAGCAGTGAGAGATTAGCACTCATGCACTTCCCTTCTCGCTTGTCTGTCCTTTGTCACCCCCCGTCATCCCCTCAGCCAGGCATAATAAATGAGTGATTGGGCAGCCTTTTTGAGTTGAGGACAGGTGCTTCAGAGACAGGAGGAGGAACAACATGGGGACAGTCCACGGGAACAGCTTTTTGTCCTTGTAGCATTGTCAAGGACAAAAGCTTTGTTTCTGTTTTTCACATCACCATATTCACCAAGGTAAAAATGCCAGCGCAACATTTTATAATGACAGTTGTTTTTTTGGCTATTTAGAGATGAACCTAAATTGTGTTACACATCCTGTCTAATGCTTTCAGCCGGCCAAACTATTTAAATACTTCTCCTCCTAGCTGCACTGTTATTTATTGAGCTGCCTTACTGAAGCACTCACCTGCCCTGCTCAGCTGTACTGCTTATGCTTGTAAACTCTGTATGGCACTGTTTCCTCAGACCAAAGAGTTATGAATCCAATACTTAGATGTAACCAAAAGTGAAAAGCCAAGAATAAAATAGTCTGATAGTTTTATTAACTTTCATCTTCTTATTAAGCTACCTCGTGCATCCTGACAAGAGAATGGGCTCAGTGAACTATCTTTATTGACTTTTAAATGTTTGCCATAAAAACATACTCTATGTTGTGATACATTTTGACCTGTCCATTTAGATAATGAAAATGAGAGAGGTAGTTATACAAGGGTGATGGATATGGATCTCCTTGGCTAAACTGTGGTGTAGAGATGGGGATACAGATTATGGACTGTACACTTGCCGTCTGCTAACTGGCAGAGCTGCTTTTAAAACAGGTCAACAAGTCCTTATTACAGCAATATATCTTAGATGAAATAACATTTGAGCCCTGTAATGTAAGACATCTAAGTTATGTTTTTTACATTAAATACATTCTCTGAGTGACATATTGAAAGTATTCGATATCACTTGCACTGCCTATATTTCATTTCTGACCCCTAGAATTTATTTGACATTCCAGGCACTGCAAAACAGAATTGGTGAATGTGATTTACAATGGCCACTGACACGCAATGCAGCTAATTTAATCTATCTTGTCTGTTCACTTTTCCATGATTGCGATGCACTGCATATTGTCATAAGCCAGAGGGTCCAATCTTTCACCAGGTATCACTAGCTTTTCACTGGTTTACTGTGCAAAGTGCCAGGCCTTGGGGGGCTATAGCTGATGGTAAACTGTGTCCTCTGTCACCTGGGGAATCTCCATGCCCTCTGCCAGCTCCCATCAGGACTTGGGCCATGGACCATTCTCACAGGGCAGCACCAGAGCCACGCCTCCATATGTCCTCTCTCACCGATGATAACTTGCTCACTAGGCGTAGGACTATTATGTAAAATTAGCTCAATTTTCTTTGACAGCTCATTACCATGTGCATTAGTCGACATCCTCCAGCCTATTCCTACTGGCTACAATCACACCTTTTCCTTGCTTGAGGTGAATCATGATAATATAGCACTTTTAAGGGGTGGAGGGTTTTGGGGGTAGAGGGGTTAGTCCTTTTGTGGTCCATAAGTTCATTTGCAAGATCTAAACGAGTGATGCTCCCTTCTTAATGTAAATTCCTCATTTAGATTGTGTATTAGAGGGTATCGGAGAGAGCTAGAGTGACATAGTGCTCTATTAAATTTGATTAATTCAATTAAACAGATACTGTGGGTAGTTTTTTTCTTTCTTTTTTTGTAGGTGGTTATTAATGACCTCTTTTCCATGTGGTGATTATGAAATATAATGAGGAATTGATATAATCCACTGACTTTCAAACTTTGAACTTTGTAGCTATAAATGTTATTAAAAATGCTATGGTCGATCTCATCCATTTTTCCCTTGTGAATATATTTAACTGACCCCGAACTGAACCTCGCTCACCTTGCTTTTGTTAATGCCGTCAATCTTTATTCAGACATGATATGTTAGTCTATTAGTAGACCTAAATAAGTAAGTAAGAAGTAATTAACACAGATAGTAAGTACCAGAAGTTGTAATTGTACAAAATGAAGTACAATAACAGAACGTGAAAATTAAAAACCTCAAACTGTTAACAGCTTAACAATGCCTATCAAAGCCCTGCCCTCCAGTTTGGCCCTGAAGTGATGAGTGAAGAATGAGCATCAACCACAGCTCTAGTGTGTAATCCCAGTGATGCTCTCATTTGGGTAAAATCATTACTGTTCCTCAAACTAATTTGAGATCAATAACAAAGGTACCAAACCGTTGGTGCAGCAGCAGCAGCAGCTTGACTACAATGCCAAAGAGCTCATTAGTATGGCAGTCAGAATGTATACTCAGCTGTTGTGATGGCAGTCCTTCACATTACTTTCCCCTTCAGCATGTGCAGCCATGTGCTTCACACCCTCAGGCATCCCTCACACATGATCCCCCATCCATACTTCTCCGATCCCAAGGTGTCCACCAGACCTTCACCAATCTCCAGGTCCCTCACACAAGTTGGTAGTCCGAATAATATTGATGTGAGCTTGCAGTATATACAAAACTATAACAATTTCTTTATTTCAGGCAGAATAAATACAAATGCACTGCCATCACTCAACCACAACATGCAATGCTAGATCATGAGGGCACGGTTTAGTCCGGATTGAGTTTACGGCATACCTGTCAACACACCCGTTTTTTCCGGGTTTCTCCCGTATTTCAAGGTCATCTCCCAGCACCCTCCTGTTTTGTTATTTCACCCGGAAAATTCCTGTAATTTGCATGGCCATCAAACTTCATTTTAAAATCATTGTTCCATTCAGGTTGCCAGGTTGTGTATGAAATACACCCTACACATACACGATCACTTAGTTACAATTTCAACTGTTTTGTCATCGGCTAAACCCTGGCGACCCAAAACCCAAATAAGGAAGCGGGTACCAACTGCTGAGTCTCGTCGTAAGCAAGCAGGCTAGTTGAATGGCCTACTCCAGAACTAGCTGTTGTGAAATTGTTGGGAATTTAATTGATTAACACATCACATAAACTGTTATTGAGTGTTGTTGATACACTGAACTGACAGCAAGCAGCTTCGGAGTTTTAGAAGTAGGCTGCAGGCAGCTGGTGGATACAGGGGCGCAGGAGGCACGGGGGACGTGGGGGATATGTCCCACGCAGTGCTGAAGAGACAGCCGTCGTCCCCCTCACTTTTGATAAGGAAAAAAAGCCTTATAGGTACGCTAAATAAATAATAACATATAAGATTTGCGCTAACTGTAAAACTCCCCATTAACAGCATCAAATCACTAACCACAGCCATCTACAGTACTGTAAGACTGCACAATCTCATATTCACTCTGTTGGGTATCTGAAGCCAGTTTGTCTACTAACAATCATAAAATAATCCAGGCTACTTGCTTAGCATAAATCATTTATCATCATCTTTATTTGTAGTCCGGTGGACAGCCCATAGAGCCCCATTGTGGACCCGGAAATGTTGAGTACACCAAAGTTTTATGCCGGATGCTATCAACGTTTTTGTTCTAAGACATTTATTTCAAACATAATTTCAAGACACATTTTGGATACTTCAGTTACCTTGGTCCATAAATCCCAGAGAGTAGGCTACCACACCCCAGAGTGATGGGCCTAGCGTTCTTATGCATTCAGTGTGGGGTATAAACAAGCTGAGAATTTAGCGGTGTCACGCCTGCCTGTCACAGGCGTGGGGGAGCTCTTTTGAAGCTTGGGATAATGTGATACAGTCACTACAGTAACAGTATTTTATTTTACTTCTTATGTAATTTTTTTTTTTCAATTTTATAAATGCTTTGTTTAAATGATGTTGGAACAAATAGTTGATTATAAAGGCAACTTTCTGTTGCAATTTTCTGTGTGTTCTGGACTGGTAACTTGTTAAGCCAACACTTGTTAAGTTCTAACGTTGCATAAATATTAACTGCAAACACACAGTGGAGAGTTGATTTGGTTTATACCAGACAATTTAAGTAGCCTAGGCCTAACTAGGCTATTTGATCATGTAGTCTATGTTTGGATCATAGGCATGATGATTCATGGCTTCATAAAATATCAACATCCCATGTTGCTTTTTTCTACCATTAGTCCAAGTAGTGACCAGTATTCTACCATTGGCCCAAGTAGTGAAAACAATTGTTTGAAAACAATCAATGGTATTATCTTAATATTCTGGCAAGTTTAAAATATGATGGTCGAAAGTGGGCCAGAGGTGGCAATCCGATATCTGGAAATCTGATCTCACTATGGGTTTGTGTTCACAATTTGGTCCCCCTCACTTTCAAAATATCTCCTGCGCCCCTGCCCGGAAGGGATTGTTCTGATATGTGTTGGAATATAAACAAGGAAGTAAAGGTTAACTAACGTGCATACAACGTTAGTTAACCTTCGAAAGTCATTTATCTGCTGGCTGTCCTTGCATGACACGTTGATAGTACACCTCAGACTTGTCCGTGGAAATGTAGGATGAAATATATCTGTTAACCGAATCCTGTTTATGGACCGCCTTTGTTGTTGAACTTCCCTCTGCATGTCAAAGAACCAAAGATGTTCCCAGTGAGGCCCGGATTCATGACCGGATGATCATCATCAAAGTTGATTTGGTAAAAACTTTTGTAGGCCTATACCAACTGAGACATATGAATGTGAAGTTTATTCAGTATTTCAGCATGGAGTGTGCAATGGAGGGCCAAAATCAAAACAGTTTAGCTATTTTCCTTAACAGCATAAATTTAGAATGCCCTTGTTGACACTAAGGCTCAAATACAATCTGTCAAGCTGAGCTTGAGAGAACAGTCGAAGGTATGCAGATTTGCAGACTATTCAGAAATATTGAAATATATAGCCTAGGCTGTTAAAAAAATATCTGTTTGGTACAATATAAATAATGAATGCTGCACTTTTATGATTGGCAGATCCCATGCCACCTGGTGGGATTTCTACTTTGGGAGATATGAAGCTTTCTTTGCGCAGGTTGCCGCCGTAACCCCCAAGGTAACAGAACATTAGTGAATTTTAGCTATTGCACCAAATCTTAGTCTAATGAAATCTACCTCTACATATAAATGTATCTAGGCTACACTATTTCACTGCTTTGATTGTAGGAAACAGAGAAACTTTGAACTTTTCCTTAACTGAAACACTGTTCTGTTGCTAGCATATGGCCAAATGTATTTTCCAACAGTTTGGTCAAAAAGTACACATTTTTGTTATAATATTCCCTTTGGACAGTTGTATCCTGTATATTTTCCATTTGGCTGTATTACTATTATAGATATGATCGGTGATTTTACATGTGGTTTGTGATTCTTTAGCTTGATTATCTGGATTGCAACTCAGACAGTCAGTCTGATGAAGAAGATGTGATACAGAGAGACCTGGTAAGTGCTGATAGTGCTATCAGTGCTGGGTACAGAAAGAATCACACTCTTCAGAATTCAGAAAAAACATGCACCTATGTTACCTAAAAATATTCACACTCAGTAATTATTATTCTCTCCAACATTTTAGCTGGCTTTGAAGATGGATGCTCTTAAAGGAAAAGTAATTTCCTGGGCCACTTGTGAGATGAGTTCTGGAGTGTAAAGAATAGCCCAGGTGTAATGTTTGGAAACTACTTTAATATATGGTCTAATGATTGCAGAGGTATGACGTCTCGTAGAGCAGTATACCACTACATTCTGACTGAGTGGCAGCGGTGTATCAATGATGAATCCATTGAAGACAAAGCAGGAGTTGACATGGTCTGGCGTATGCTGGCTATGATGTGGAGAAAGAATGGCGTAAGTGTGACTGTCCAAGTAAAGCATTGGTTGCTTGAGCTGGGATGTTTTTATGTAGCGCCAAGCAAGTGTCAGGCAGATATTGATACAACAGAGGTAGAATCATGTCTTCCCTTTATACTTCCATAGGCTACATGTGTATCATTATGGAAAATGTAAAAAAAAAACTGCAGTTTGTGTATGATCTCAGGAGCTTCACATATTTGATGATGACAGACTGTTCTCTTTTCCAGATGGTGTCTGGCAAGGACCTGGCCATCCAACTGCTGCAGCAACTGCATGGAACTAGAGCTCCAGATAGCAGTGGTCAAGACCTTGTGGTATTGCTCATTCTGAACAAGAAAGTATGGGGCGCCAAATGTAACATGCCTTATTTCGTAGACAGAATGACTTTTGTGTGACGAAATACATATATTCATTACGAAACCATGTTACATCGTAACGCCTTTTGTCCACGGAATGCACAAATTGGTTTGCATTGTGTCCACGAAACATTTCGTGAGTCAGCAGTTTACGAAATGAATTACTTCTTGATTGTTTTAAATATAGTTGCTTAGCCTACCCACGAGTTTGTCAGTTTCACTTGCACAGACAAGCATAGACTTTGAATGAGCACTCACAGCCTACCACTACCACCTAGGCTAATGTTATGCCTCTATAGTTGATGAATTAAGAAGTAGGCCTATGCATTGATCTGGGAAACATTTAGTTTCTTTTTCTTTCGGTCCACGGTTCCAGCAGTTGTGCCGCAAAATTAACAGACAGAAGCACTGGGCATAGGCCTAATCTAGCCTAAATTCGTGGTCCAGTGGACCAGCAATCTACTCGTCGAAGAGGCTCATAGTTTGAAGATCATAGACCATAGATAATTGCTTCTCGCGGACCTAAGCTAGGTCCAGCACGGCCTGGCACCGGTTCACGGAATGCCAATCACCGTTGCAAAACCTCTGAATGCAGCCAGCTGCCCCGTTTACTGGCAATGCTACAGCGGACTTAAGCTGCCACCTTGTGGCGAAAAGTTGCAATACATTTCACGCAGCTCTGTGAATAACTGGAGGCGCGAGTGCCACTTCTAAATGGGACCCACTGGCTTTCATTCCGCAAACTGCTGACTCACGAAATGTAATTCATGCAGATTACAAAACTGATTTCGTGATTCTCTCATGCATTTCGTCCACGTAATGAAATTATCCTGACAGAATTCATTCTGTAAACTGCTGACTCACGACATGTATTGCAGCAGGTCACAAAACTGATTTCGTGATTCTGTTATGCATTTCGTCCACGTAATGAAATGATCGTGACACATAATTCATTTCGTAAACTGCTGACTCACGAAATGTATTGCAGCAGGTCACAAAACGTAAGTTACGTATGTAACTATGGATCTGTGAGACCGAGGGATGACCGTCACTACGGTCTAAAAAAGGAATGATCACCTTTGTTCTGCCCATCACCGAGACCATATGTCAACAAAGTCATGCCCATGACTTCCGGAAGCAGAACGACTCGAGCTTGTAAATAGCGGAGATTGCTCCCGGTTCAGTCTCCTACCTTGAGCGCCTCAGGATGGTCCGAGCGACAAGGATAGTGACGGTCATCCCTTGGTCTCACAGATCCATAGTTACATGCATAACTTATGATCTGTTTCGACCTCACTCTGACCGTCACTACGGTCTAAAAAAGAGATGACACATACCAAAAAAGTCGCGAGGAGCTCTAAGCTAACCATTAAAATCGGTCACGGACATGAGGGCAGCGTCGCCAACCGGAGCTGGGCGAGTGACTTCCACCCTATAAAGCCTGGTAAAAGTGCCAAGCGTCGCCCATGAAGCCGCTGCACAGATATCGCTTGCTGGTACCCCCTTAAGGGCAGCCCAAGACGTAACCATACTCCTGGTGGAGTGAGCCCTTGTACCCGAAGGGACTGGCATTCCCCGAGCCCGGTAGGCATGGAAAATAACCTCAACCAGCCAATGTGACAGCCGCTGTTTGGAAAGCAGTAGCCCCTGCTTCGCTGCTCCATAACAGACAAAAAGTTGAGTGTGTTCCCTCCTCAACGACTGTGTACGGGCCAGATAAGCTCTCAAAGCCCTGACTGGGCACAGAGTGAGCAACTTGTTGCGCTCTGTCTGTGAGGCAGCAGACGGCTGGAATTGGGTCAGCTCCAGAACCTGGTTGATAGACTGCTGATTTAGAACCTTAGGCAGGAAGGCTGGATTAGGCCAAAGTGACACGCCAGTGCCCCCTGCCTGCCACCTTAGGCAGTCTTCGCTGGGAGAGGACAGCTCCCTGACGCGATAGGACTGCAAGAAGCGCAAAACTTGTGGCACAGGGCAAACCGCTGGCTCAAGACCCAAGCTGGCACACCAATCCGAAAAGATCCTCCACCTGAGTGCATAGCAAGCTCTAGTAGAAGGAGCCCTGGCGTTGTTCAGAGTCTCCTGCACAGACTCAGGTAGCTGTTCAATGACGGACTCTGCAGGGGCCAAACCCAGAGGCGCAGGGCACCTGGGTTCGGATGCCAGATCTGCCCGTCTGCTTGGGACAGAAGATCCGCCCCGCAGGGTAACTGCCATGGCTGACCCTGCAGGAGCCGGAGAAGGTCGGGGAACCAAGGCCTCGTGGAACAACCAGCAGCACTGTGTGTCGGCCCTCCCTGATCCTCTGCAGGACCTGAGGTACAAGAGGGGATGGAGGAAAAGCGTACAACAAGCCTGTCGGCCAGTCTTGTGACAGAGCATCTAGGCCCAAACTGCCTCCCTGTCCCACGAGAGAGTACCACTCTGGGCAGTGAGTCATTTCCACCGACGCAAACAGGTCCACTTGTGCAGTCCCATACTAAGCCCAGACCTGGCTGACCACCTCTTGGTGATTGACATGATACACCGCCAAGGTGCTGTCTGTCCTCACCAGAACATGTTGGCTTCGCAACCCTGGCAGGAACCTCTGCAGGGCGAGATGGATGGCCTTCAGCTCGAGGACGTTGATGTGCTCTGACGTCCAGGAGGGAGGCCACACGCCCCTCGCTGACAGCCCTTCCCAGACAGCTCCCCAGCCTGTCATAGAAGCGTCTGTTGAGATGACTTGCCTCTTGTGAGGAAGGCCCCCCCAGTGGAACACCCTGGTGCAAGAACCTCCTGTCCCTCCAAGGACGCAGGGCTCAGATGCAAGCAGGAGACACCCGCAACTTCACATGCCTGTCGTCTCTCGGGTGGAGCTGAAAGGCATTGAACCAACACTGCAGGGGGCGTGCCTTTTGCAGGCCCAATGGCAGTACCGCAGCTGCCGCGGCTATTAAGCCCAACAGCCTCTGGACTTTGTGGGCGGTGACCAGTCTGCCCAGCCGAAAGCCTGTCAGAGCCTCGGTCAAGCTGTCTGCCCTCTGTGGAGTGAGAGACGCCGTCATGCTGACCAAGTTGAGGAGGACACCAAGGAAATCCGCCTGCTGGCGGGGCTGAAAATTGCTTTTTTTCCAGTTGACCGTGAAACCCAGGGCCTGGATATGGGTCAGAACTGCTTCGTTGTCGTGCACCACCTGCACCTGAGATGGGGCACAAATTAGCCAGTCGTCCAGGTCCGGTAGGATCTTTAGGCCCCGGGCCTGGAGGGGGGCTAGCGCGGCTGCCACCACACAAGTAAAAATTCTGGGGGCCAGTAAAAGGCCAAATGGGAGGACCTGAAACTGGAACACCCTGCCTTGGAAGGCGAAGCGGAGGAAGGACCTGTGTGCTGGGCAGATAGGGACGGACGTCTGGCGTCTTTTAGATCCAGAGACGTAAACCACTCCCCTTCCTGGATGGACCGAATCACTATTCCAGTGTGGACCATTTTGAATGGCAGCACCTTGAGGTATTGGTTCAAGGGCCTGAGGTCGAGGACCGCCCGGTCACCTCCGTCTTTTTTGGGCACAATAAAATATTTGGAATAAAACCCAGTGTGCTGTGCGTGCGGCGGTACTTCTGAGATGGCCCTTTTCAGAAGCAACTCCTGGACCTCCTTGACAAGCACGGAATTTAAAAGGGGGTCTTTCACAGACGTCATCTTGACCCCTGAAAACGTAGGGGGCCACCGTCGAAACTGTAGGCGGTAACCGTGAGTCACCGTAGCCACAACCCAAGAGTCTGGCACAATCCCTTCCCAGGAGGTCCTGGACAGCTGGGAAGGGCAATCGACGGGCAGCCCCGGATCCCTAGGCAGAACCGCCACCGCTGCCTGCACCTCTGCCTGCGCCCGCCGAGGTCTTCGGCTGTCCTCTGGGCCAGGGAGCTGGGGCTGAGCTCTGGTCTGGTGCACGAAAGCGCCGGTCCCGTGGGGCAGCATAGTTGATACTTACCTGTGGTGTTCGGGCGGGCTGCCACCGCCCATACTTACCTGATGCTGCCCTGTGGGGAACTGGAGCCCGCCTCTGGCACACACGCTGACCAGTTTCTAGAAACGCCAGCCTGTTCCACTCTGTCCAGCACCCCCTGGGAGTCTGATTGGAACACATGCCCAGGCACCACGGGGAGACCTAACAGGTCTGTCCTGATGGCATCAGGCAGAGAGGTTTGGGCAAGCCACACCTGTCTACGGCACAGCACCACAGAGGCCATAGCACTCCCCACATCACGCGTCAGCTGGGAGTGGGCTGACAGTCTTGCGGCATCCACCAGGGCCCTTGCATCATGGTCCTCCGGCTCATCGCTTTTCTCCCCGCCGCCAGTGATAGCCAGGGCGTTGCCCATACGGCTGCCCGTGCTGATGCGTCAAAGCAGTGAGTGATGGTCCATCTTGGCACACTCCTTACCCGGGCAGCGTAGATTGGGAGATGCATTGGCAGGCCCCAGGGAAGTCCAGGCGGCGATGGACTGCTCGACCGGTGGCATATCCCCCAGCCCTGAGTCGGCCGGATAGGCAGCCTTTGCCAGCTGACGGCAACCTGGATTGCATTGGGGGCGCTGTAGCGACTTACCCCATGCCCGCCCGCACCCTTTGTGTAATCCTCTGCCCATGCGGGTATACAGGGGTGGTGGGCTATTGTGCGAGACGCCTTCCCAGATGCCCCCAAGGGAAGCCATGTCTGGCATAGGGGCCTGAAGACCCAGGATCTTGGAGGCACTCGTGACATCAAGGAGCCGACAGGGACCTCCCCCGGCACCGTGGATTCATCAGTTGGCTCCACCATGTCTGAATGTAGCTCCTCCAGGAGGCCGTCCCCGCTTACGTCATCAATCGTAGAGCGAGGGGCATGGAGCGACAGCACATCCACATCACCCAGATCAACATCCGCACCATGGCTCTCAGGCCTGGATGAGGAGAGACCTTCCTGGCCAGGGGGCAGAGAAGAGGATGACGTGCCCTGGAGACCCTCCAGCCAGTCCATCCTCCTAGCCAGAGCCTGGAGAGCTGAGAGAATCTGAAGCGACGGCAGCTGGAGCCGGGCGTTTAGCAGGTCCAGGGACCTCCACCTGACCATGCCTGGAAGGGGACTCATGTTGCTGGTCCCATTTACGCTTGTGCGTATGCTTACGGCCATGCCTATGCGAGTGGGACGGTCGGTCGGGTGAGCGCCGCCTGTCCCGTCTGCCCTCACGCACGTGTCCACATGCCTGGTCAGCCCGGCGGAGCCGTTCCTCCCTAGGAAGGTCACAGGCTGCGCTGCAGGGGCTGTCGACATCCTCCAGGAGGTGGGCGGCCCCAAAGCAAGCGGGACACTCTCTATGCCCGTCATTGAAGGCCATCGTGGCCCTGCAGACTCTGCAGTAGTGTGCCGCCATAGCCTACCACAGAAAAACACAATGCAATACAATACAATAAGGCACTTACCTTGGCCGTTCAACGCACCGGGTCTGCAAGCAGCAGCCCGTAAAAGAGATACACCAGTGGTGTAATACCAGTACACGGGTGGCCTGAAGCAGCGTGTGGACACGCTTAGCAGGCTCACACTGGCCCAGCTAGCTGCGGACAGCGGCGACGGGGTATAAAACAGATGTACAAAGGCGGCGGTCACCAGTGCGTGAACGCACGCGCCGACGTACACTAGTGGACAACTGGCAAAGAGACACACAGCAGCCCGCACCTCGTGCAAGACTGCACCTAGCAGGCACAAACAGCTAAACATTACCTTTTCAAGTAGCCTAGCACACAACAACAAAACTATCAAGAAGCACACAGTAACAGTAGCGCCTAAGCGGCCGAGCACATATGCGCTGATCAGGCCCACACAGGTTCCGGCTGCCAGAGCAGTAAACAGAAATAATAACGGTGGCCCACGCTGGTGCGCGAACGCACCCAGCAGGCTCACACCAAGCCCCACTAGCCGCGAACAGCCAGATAAGGTACACAGTAGTTAACAAAAAACAACCCGGAAACCTGGCACACACAAAAGGGAAATAACACCGAAACGGTGGCCCGCAGCAGTGCACGAACGCAGGCAGCAGGCTCACACTAGCCCCTCCGTCGCGCGGTATGGGGTGAACTCAGGAAAGGCATCAACAAGTTAAACAAAGTTAAACGAAGTTTCCCGAAAAAAACACAGGTTACTGCCACATGCAGACTAACGAACACAGTCAAAGCAAGAAAGCAGTGAAAATACGTACTCACGTCTCACAGGTCTCAGATGAGGCGATCAAGGTGAGAGACTGAACCGGGAGCAATCTCCGCTATTTACAAGCTCGAGTCGTTCTGCTTCCGGAGGTCATGGGCATGACTTTGTTGACATATAGTCTCGGTGATAGGCAGGAAGATCATTCCTTTTTTAGACCGTAGTGACGGTCAGAGTGAGGTCGAAACAGATCTGATTTCGTGATTCTGTTATGCATTTCGTCCATGTAATGAAATTATCGTGGACGAACTTTCGTGGACGGAATTGAAATGGGATTCACAAAATGATGTGTGTAGGTGCATTCCGTATTTTCGTAGACAGAATTACTTTTGACCAAAAAAAGAGTTTATTTCGTCTACGACAGTGAATAGTGCATTCAGCATTATGTCTACGAAAGGAAAAGGCCATCAGTCTAGCCTAGAAATCTAGACGCTCCCCTAGCGAGGGCTAGTCTAGCAACTCTCCGTTGGCTCCGTTCCAGAAATCGAAACTTAATCAGGCCAATGAAATCGTGTATAGAGTTGTTAGGTGGGCTTAACATAATGATTGATGGCAGAGTTGCAACGGTTTGGCTTGAATTCCCTGCTACTTGAAAACAAATAAGACGGATGTTGCTGCTGGCGAACAGTGTGACACGAGTTAAAGGAATTATCCGGAGTAAAATGCACTTTAGATCGATTTACGGATGATTGGGATTACATACGTTGAATTGACATCCAAATCATGTCATTCGGATGTGTTTTGAGAAAGTTCGATGTTACCGTTTTTAGTCAAAGCTCGTTTAGCGTGGAAGTGAGAAGGGCATATTATTTCGCCGCTACAAAACGCTATTTTTATACCTCTTCTACAGTTCCAAACAACATTGCACTTACGTGGTAGTGAGTAGAGGGTCCCTAAAGCCAAACCGAAGTATCCCGAGGTCTTTATGTGGTCGGATAGAGAGTCCAGAATGAATTTCATCAAGCCAGTACCTTTCCGGTGTTGCACCAAATTCTGTGACCTGTCGAATTTTGTGACTCTAGAGGGCGCTGTTTTATTAGAGTCTATGAATGTACTGAGCTGTACTGACACACTGATGAGGCAATTCTGTTATGTGTATAATTCTTCTAATAAACTTTGTACATTTTTGAAACATGGAATGAATGTGTCAATGTGTCAATGTGTTGATTATGACAATTAAAAATAAATGACACTAAAAAATGTAATTAAAAAAATCAATACGTAGCCTTTTTTAAGCAACACCAAAATTGCGTTTGTTAGTATTAGAACGCTGCCCGTTTCAATGACGTCACTGGCATGGTAGGACCTGAGAAGTTCTATAGGCAACAGCTGCAGCATATTATGTATACACGAAAATTAGTAATGTTAATGGCATGGGTTACACATTTGAGCCTTTGAGGGACATGCCTGTAGTGTCTTGACTACCACTAGATGGGGGACGTTCGGTTTCAGGTTCCAGCTCAACCTTCAGTAGGATCATTTGGGTGAAAATGACTGTGTGGGCGCTGCCGGAGCATGGACACTGGAATCTGTCTGTTACAAAGCAGTGGTGAAACGTAGGGAAAAAGTTTCGAGGAAGCCAAAGTGACGGGAAAAATATGTTTATTTATGTATGTGTTTATTTCGGGGGTATACATTTTGTGCAATGTACAACATAGATATATTTTGTGCGGCACAACAGGCTACTGTAGACCTAGCCTACAGGTCATGTAGAAAACTGGACGAGGGGCGCTTCAGACAGCAACACGCACGCTGTCTCTGTCTCCCTCTCACACACACACATTGCCTACTGTACATCCTCCACACAACTGCATACTCACTCACCACCACTACATTAGGCCTATGCGAAGGCTACGGTGCATATACAAATAAGCTATATAACACGCATTGTCACAGCAATGTAGGCTAACGCTGTCTGGACTACTGGCACTCGTAACAGCAACTCACACGGCCTCTCTCTCTCCCTCCCTGGAAACTGTTAAAAACTTCGTCACCCCAAGTTGACCACAGATACACTGAGGATACACGAGTTTGCCGTTTATTTTAGGCTAACGTTAGTGGAGAGTTTGCAGATTTTTACCTTTTGGATGTTTATATTGCACGAGTCTCTTGGATAGCAGCACTGCGAGTTAAACTCCCTCGCATCAACAATCTGCCCTGAGACGGTGAAAAACTGGCTTCAGGGTGAGTACGTAGAAAGGATTCTGTTGGATTGGATTCTGTTTACAGACCCGCTGTGGTTTAGTTACCAGCTAGTAAACGCATTATTATCGATCTGTGATATCGTCGGAGTCATGGTTTATACTCTCTATGGTCGGAGTGCTAGCTTGTGGAGTTTGACATAAGAGTGTTTTTCAAGGTATTTAGCTGCTAGCCCTTTCCTAGGTTGGATCGTATGGTAGCCTATCTAACACTGGACCTCATCTGAGGCTACTTCGAGATATTATTCCTACTGCACTTAAAACTTTAAAAGATTGAAAGAACCTTCCCGGACTTTGCGACCAGTGACTGCATTGGGTGAACGAAGCCGAAGTCGAAACTTAGGCTCCATGGCACATAGACTGTGGGCTCGCCCTTCTATGAATTGAAAAAGACAAGCTGCCCCACCGAGTTTGCGATAAAGTAAGCAAGAAAAGGTGAGTCAATGGCAATGGCATTTATTCGTCCAAAGTTACAGACCAGTTTCCATAGAGCACATCTTATCAATAGTTTGATTGTCGTGTGTGTTTCTGCTCATTGACAAAACAGCGTTCAGTATGATTCATGCCCAATTAATTTCCCCTGTTAAAGTGTTCGCCTTTGTTTCACTAGTTTGGTTTCATTTTGTATGAGATTTTGTGATGTAGGCTAGCCTATGATAAACAGCTTATGGCCAATATGTAACTCAGCTAGGCCTAATGTTCGTTTCCTCAGCCATGTCAGCTAGCCTCAGACTCATTATCTGCTATGGCTGCTAGTGCTAGTGCAGAGTAGCTTACCATGCCAGTGACGTAGCCAATTGTTGAAATCCAACATGGCGGCGCCCGTGTAACAACAACAACACTTTCAACGTACAATTTTATCCCTTTTAATAAATTCAGCCATTTTAATCATTGTACCAATGAGAAGAAATAAAATACATCTGTTATATCACCTTTACTTCAAATTCCAGTTCAGTTCATCTTTAAGGGGAAAGTCCGTAGGAGTCGATTGCCAAGTGTGCTCTGGAAATTCACAATTTCGTCGCCGTTATGGACGATGTTTTTTTTTTTTTTTTTTTTTTTAAACTGATTATCCCTCCCCTCGGTCTGAGCACTGCGAACGGTGAGTGCCCAGACCCTACATTTTAATGTGGGTCTGGCTCGTCAGGCTACCATCAGTCAATTTCGTCCACGAAATGATGTGCTCTCTTAGTGTTTCGTGGACACAATGAAAACCAATTTGTGCATTCCGTGGACAAAAGGCGATGATATTGTGTTGTGGGAAGCTCTAAACCTTGCCATTAAAAATGAATACTGGGAGCATGCATTGATACTGGACAGCTTTTTTAGGAAAACCTCATGTGTCCCATCCATATCTAGGTAAGGACAGTTTCATGAATTATGGACAGTGAAGACAGTGACAACTATTCTCATTTGAATCTTTTAGGCTTGAAACAGTGGTCAGTGCTATTGTTTTTAGGTTCATCAGCAGTCTGGATGATTCTGACCCAATGAAGACATACTAACATGTCTTTCTAGGACAAATTCCAGGAGTTGCTTCTGTGAGTATTATTTGAGCTCTTTGAGTGTGTACATGCATGCAAAGGAGTGTGTGTTGATTTGTTCACTGTGTCTTTGCAGCATGATTAATATGAATTGTATGTCATTGTCTTCATCATGGCAACTCCCTTCCAGAAATGTGGGGACATGAGCTGGAGAGAGTGGTGCCCCCATCTGGCCATCATCTTGGCCAATTCCATCTGCCCTCAACTCCAGAACGTGATGGTCAACATGCTGGCTGATACTCTTGGTAAGAAATGAATAACTATTTCTCAGATGACCATACATCTGGTACACAACACAGAGGTCAATAATCATTGAATCAAACCATAATGTCTTCCAGCAAGGAATGGGCACACGTGGTCTGCTCATTTCTGTTATATGGCCATGCGCATAGAGCCTAGTTACTATCATCGGGACTCTAAGCTGACACTGATTGGACAGGATTTCAGGTCAATCATGGAACCGACATAAGTCCGTCCAAACTAAGAAACATTCAGTTAAGTAACACAAGATCTGCCCCTTGTCTTTCTGTAGCATGCCATTGAAGGAGTTTGTATGTGATGCTGCAATACAACGAACTGAGACATACGAGTACAGTACCTTTTGTCTTTCAGCACAGGGAATCAATGTTTACGTTTCCAGGTATACTTTAGGTATAATCTTTTTTCAGTCAAAGTTAATGCAAAAATATGAATACATTTTAATCAATGTTTTACTATATGGGCATCAGTCATTTTGCTATTTTAACACTAGATGAGCTTACTGTCTGGATCTTGTGCTATAGCCCATGAAGATCCTCTACAGCTGTAGACTGCTCTGGGCAGGACACGTCACGTGAGGCCTTTAAATATGCGGAGGCTGTCGCAAAGGTCTTTTTAGCTAATTCAGTTAGACCATGCCCAGCTCTGACCAGACTTCTGAAGGTGAGAAGTATTTCAGTCTTTTCAGTGAAAACTAAGGTGTTAAGCGCTGACTCAGTCATGCTAAGATGCTCTTTTGGTTGGCTTGCTTCAGTAGAGCCAAACGTTTGGGTTTTATCTCTGGTGCTCATATTGGTTCCTTTATGACGTTTGACAGCTATGTGACGCACTATGTGTGGCACTGCCTATCCAGTTCCAATGCTGGATAGAGCCTCCCTGGATGGCCACACTGAGGAGGCAGGGTAATGACTCAACCCATGAGGACCTCAGTGAGCCTGACCATGGTTCAGAACAGCCCCATCAAGTGGTGCCACTGGACAATGAGACTCAAGTCTCCGCTCAGGACGGCGAGATGGAAATGTCCAGACCAGAATCCTCCGCTCATCTCCAGGACGTCTCTGAGGCCCAGTGTGTAGCATTAACTTCTGCGCAGGAGGCCATGCCTTTGCATGTGGAGAATGAGGAGAGTGGTCGCCACTCCCCTGTGGACATGGGGGAGGGTGATGAGCACTGCCTCTCAGAGGACTCTGGCCCGGCATCCAGGTCTCGCATGAAGGTTTGTATACATCTCCATCGCATTGAAATGTGCTGTTGCCTGCTATTTGCCTTCTTTTGTCTCTGTGTGTCATGTCATGATGTGACCTCATGATGGAATGTTAGCTTGGTTTCAGCGGTTTTGGATCTGCTGATCCAAAAGTAGAAAACGTTTTTTTAATAATATTATGCTGTTTTTGGTGTTGGTATGATACTATGAGTGTCCATTTGAGAGAAAGCCTACCACATAGGTATGTTCAAACTAATTTACATTAGCTTAAATGGCCCAAGTCCGTATGTCAGACGATTACCAAGGCAAACTTTGGCCTCCTTGAATTTTCATTACCGTTTTTATAATAATTTTCCAACTCTACTTTTCTGTGACCCGAGCCGTCAGCCTTGTTCATTTGAAAGAACATGATTTAGGGTGTAATTCACAGTATGAATGCCAGTGTATACAGGTGCCCTTCAAGTAGTTTTGAGAACATGCTGGGACACAGTAAGCCTATGACATTCTCTATTCCTGTATTGACAAGAAATAGAAGATAAGTGCATAGAGCTTACAGGGTAAACCTGTAAGGTCACATCTCCTACCCGTACCACAACAACCCCAGTTGTTGTAGGGAATGTACATTCATGTGAGAATACATTAAGATGCAACTTATGAGTATGTGGTGTTATGGCAATGGGCTTAGCTTGCTAAACCGAGCTACTCAGTCCGGCCATTGAAAGCAGTTCTACAATGAGTACACTCGAGACAATTCTGGCAGTTTAACTGGAATTAGCAAAATGAGGGAACTTAATGTTACCCTTAACCTCGTTGGCGCACAGATAACTCTCAGTTCAAACGTGTTTGTGTCATTTATTTAGCCTGGCGAGCCAGACCCACATTAAAATGTAGGGTCTGGGCACTCACCGTTCGCAGTGCTCAGTCCACGGGGCAGGATAATCAGTTGTCTTTCAAATTCCCTCTGCACGCAATAGGGCGCAATAGGATATTTGTTTTCAAGTAACAGGGAATTCAAGCCAAACCGTTGCAACTCTGCCACCAATCATTATGTTAAGCCCACCAAACGACTCTATACATGATTTCAATGACCTGATTAAGTTTCGATTTCTGGAGCTCACAAGCCAACGGAGAGTTGCTAGACTAGCCCTGGCAGCAAATGTAATTAGATGTCTAGGCTATCATTTATTGATAGATTTCATCTTTTTAAAGGTGTTTTCTGTACTCATGCCGGTGCACCTCCATTAGATTACATGCAATCAAAACAAACATTTTCCCCCTTGGGGGCGTTTCAGCCACGGTAACCACGGTAACTGGGGGGGGGGGGTAACCACGATTATGACTAGATAACGACTGTAAACCAGAAGTTTTCAGATTCCAAAAATAATTCAGTGGAAATGCATGGATTCCAGTTTCTTCCAGTAGCAGCAACTGGAATCCATGCATTTCCACTGAATTATTTTTGGAATCTGATGCCTTATCATACCTGTTCATTCTTACTCGTTGCTCGACTTATCGTGACTAAATTCAATTCATGGCTGCAAACGCTAAACTTCGTGAAGATACTGTCTGTATAAATCGTCTTGTAAGTAATCTACCAGTGCTTTTTCAAAGTTCTCAATGTCTCATTTTAAATGTCAGGGCCCTCGGAAGTCTACCAATGAAGTGTGGAGATACATTGAGCCTCGTAAATGGGTGTAAAACAGTGATTTATTTGCATGACTAGCCCGATGCCGAAGCACCACTATTGAAAAAGCTGTT
The DNA here is from genome assembly GCF_017589495.1 of Alosa alosa. Classification (NCBI taxonomy): domain Eukaryota; kingdom Metazoa; phylum Chordata; class Actinopteri; order Clupeiformes; family Clupeidae; genus Alosa; species Alosa alosa. The sequence goes on from NC_063202.1 coordinate 26,273,738, forward strand.
GGTAGCATCGGCTAACTAGCGCCAGATTTTGGAGTGCAGGGGACAAGCTGAGATGGGCTATGAGACATATGTTCACACTCTGTATCATGTTTCAATACACTTTAGGTCAATATCACACCAGAATTCTCCTTTAAGACTTTCTGCAGGCACTTATGGAACCTTATGGATCCTGTGGCAGGAAGCATGCATAAGGATGTAGATCCAGGAATGCACTAATATTTTGTTCATAGTACCAGTTAGCAACAATTATTAGTTAACACTAAGTGAAATACTTCGGAAAAAAATATTAAAAACTTTGATGTAATCGCTTCCTGCCAGGACTTTTACGGGCTTTTCCTAAATCACGGAAGTAACGTTGACGCAGCGGTAGATAGCAGCAGAGTAGAAGCCATCAGGCAAGTGTTATTTAAATAAACTCCTGGGGTACTTACACACTTTCCAATGCCTCGTTTTATGAGTACTGTAGAAGTTTCGTACCATTCAGGGCATTATTAGTTGGGTAATTTACGAGATACTCCATAGGTTCCATAAGCGCCTGCAGAAAGTCATTAGTTTCTGACAGTGCTACTCGACCAGGGTTCGACCAAGGGAAAACAGGTTCTGGGAGGGTGTTTGGCTCAGGGTCATGTTGCAAAGGACCCTAGGGTGACATTACTCCGAACCATTGCTTTAAAGGGACACCAGGCAACGTTTTCGTGTGAATTAATCATCTTCGTAAGTCGGTATATGGTTAAATGACTCCTTACGGGGCGAATGAAGGCTCTCTCGCCCACCCCTACTGCCTGTAGGAAGAATATCCCATTTGCAAGTTCGGTGTATCCTACCCACCGACCGAAGCAGGATCAGTTTACAGCACAGAGGCAGGCTAACGAAACGCTAGAGATTGTTGCAAACGTGTGTATAATGACAGAGCCGGCGAAGAAGCAGCGAAAACCCTTGACGGAAGACGCAAAGAAAAGGAAAAGAGCTTCAGATCGAGCGAGGGGAAGTTTCGTAGAGAAAAAGCATCAGGCTTGCCTGGTGTCCCTTTAAGAGATGTAGCTTCCGGGTGTTATCTTGAAATGTGAGATCTTACAAGGCAAGGCATGGCTGTGTCCAAAGGTCCCATAATGCAGTCTATAATGCTTTAAAATGTCACTCTTTCCTTGTACCACAGTGCTGCACATTTACAGGGCCATCCCATCTGTCAATGGGGATAAAATAAAAAAAAAGAGTTAGCTATCTCAAGCCTTTTGAATACAAGCCAGAAAGCCCTTTAAAACCTTAAAGCCCACTTAAAATACAAGTGAAGATTATCCTGGTGAACAAGACAAGAATGATTAGCTTTAATGCAACACCAGTACACAGAATAATGGAATAATGTTAAATTACATTAAAATTCTGTCCTCCTAGTTCTTCCGTAAGCAAAGGGTCTCTCCTTGTAGGCTACACAAACCATAACGACAGAGCTCCACCATGGTTATTGTTCTAATGTAAGCCATCATTATGTATAATAATAGGCCTGTCATTTACAGGAGACAAAGCTTAGGGGAAGCCGTGGCCTACTGGTTAGCGCTTCGGACTTGTAACTGGAGGGTTGCCGGTTTGAGCCCCGACCAGTAGGTACGGCTGAAGTACCCTTGAGCAAGGCACCTAACCCCTGCTCCCCGAGCGCCGCTGTTGTTGCAGGCAGCTCACTGCGCCGGGATTAGTGTGTGCTTCACCTCACTGTGTGCTGAGTGTGTTTCACTAATTCAAGGATTGAGATAAATGCAGAGACCAAATTTCCCTCACGGGATCAAAAGAGTATATATACTTATATACTTATACTTGGGCTACTTGTAGAAAGCTAATGTTAGCATAGTTAGCTAATCGCTGGCTAGTTAGCTAATCGCTAGCATAGACGTGCTGCAGCAGTGCAACATTTATTTATTTACCATGAGGTAATAAAGTTGAAGAGGCTCTGCAATGTAGGCTAAGTTTATTTGCATTACACTGTTCCTTATGTGACGTTTATTATGACCGCCGTGCAGCGAAGCGGCGGTCATCTAGGTTTAGTCAGATTTTTTTTTTTTTTTTTTTTTTTTTTTTTTTTCGCATGCCCAAATTTCCGTCAATGATTCCCGGACACTGAAAGACCGGGTACACGAAACTTGGTGGGCATGTAACCCCACATGGATAGCATGGAACCATCGTTTTTCGTTTTGATCTGTAGCCCCCCCGCTGGACTGGACCCTCCGAAAGGAGGGTAGGGCAAACACAGTTTTCTGTGAATATCTCGAAAACTGTAGGGTTTAGGAGGACCATTTTTTTTATGTTGATCTCAAGGGGCCATGTCAACCCATTCCATAACCACTCATTTCATGTATAGCGCCACCTAGTTAAACACAAAAAAGTAAAAATGAGGTGTTGTAATTGAAGGTATCTGTGACCTAACATAGTCAAAACTGCACGAAATTGGAATTGTAGGATCATTATGACACCCTCTGTATGCACGCCAAGTTTTGTGGAATTCCGTTCATGGGGGGCCACACAATAAATTAATTTATGTTACTATACACCAACTGGCCTGTAGGTGGCCGGAGACAGTTTTCTGTGAATATCTCGATAACCGTAGGGCCTAGGAGGTCCACCTTTTTATGTATGTTGGTCTTAAGGGGCATGTCAACCCATCCCATTACCACTTATTTCATGTATAGCGCCACCTAGTTAAAAATTAAAAAGCAAAAATTAGGTGTTTTCATCACAATATCTCTGGCTGACAAGGTCAAAACTGCACGAAATTAAAAGTGTAGGATCATTATGACACCCTCCGAATGCATGCCAAGTTTTGTGTACTTTCGTTCATGGGGGCCTTACAATAAAATAATTTATGTGTACATTTAGTGACGCATTACACCAACAAGGATTCCCCGACACTGAAAGACCGGGTACACAAAACTTGGTGGGCATGTACCCCCACATGGATAGCATGGAACCGTCATTCTTCGCTTTGATCTGTAGCCCCCCCTTGGACTGGACCCCCGAAAGGAGGGTAGGGCAGACACAGTTCTCTGTGAATATCTTGAGAACTGTAGGGCCTAGGATGACCAATTTTTTCCGTATGTTTGCCTCCAGGGGTCATGTTAACCCATTCCATGTGCACACATGTGCATAAACAGATACACACGCACACACATACATTTACAGTAATCATACGTATGACACATACACACACAGTAGACATATGTACGCATGCATGCACATGCACAAACACACATACGCAGGCAAACACACAAGCACGCACATACACACACACACACACACACACCCACACACATAAACATAAATTTGTACACGCACACATGCACATAATTCAAGAATTTTTACCGTCATCTACTCCCTGAATTTTTGGTCATTGATACCGGGACACCCGAACCACCGGGTACATGAAATTTGGTGGGTATGTAGCCCCACTAGACTTTTACGGAAAATTTCATGTCGTCCCCGGTACCACCACCAGCCCCCACCCGGCTGGGCCCCCGAACTGCAAAAACAAACAGTTTTTCCTAAATAACTACCTGAACCGTGGCACTGAGGATGAATAATCTTTTATGGTATGTTGGTCTCAAGGGCCCACATCAACCTGGCTCATAATCACTCATTTGTGATTTGCACGCCCCCCGGTAAAAAATGAAAATGCAATATTATTCTGCTTTAATTGCCCCTATCTTCAGTGAAGATGTTCAGAACTGCACCAAATTTGATGTGTATGATTGACCTGGCATTCTCTGGGGGTATGCCAAGTTTCGTGAGAATTTTATCCATGGGGGGTCTAAAAAATTAGGTTATGTGTACAATTAGTGACTGTACACTCATTGGCCTGTAAATGGCGGTGCACACATATACACATGCACACACACAGGCACCCACATACTATCGGTATTAGAACGGCCGATACATAATTACAAATTCAGTAGGATTAAAAGAAAGCCAAAATAAATATTCATCATCATCATCATGGCTGCATTTTCAGTATTGGCGATAAGTAGTCGCTTTGTCCACTAGATGGCGATCGTTGCAGTGAGACGTAATTTTGTTGGAAGTTAAAAGTGGGTTGGAAAAAACAATGGACGCTTCCTACAAGGACTGTAATTTACCTCAGCGGACATCTAATAAGGATAGGACGATGTTCACATGAAGTGTAATTCCCATTTCTTCTTGAAGTTGAAATAAATCTGAGGATGTTTATCGGACATGCTTGGTTTTTACTGCAGGTACGTTAATCTTGTAATATCAATAAGGACCTAGGTAATGTTACCGTTAGCGTTAGTTGAGTGATGGAGGCATTTGATTGATTGCATTTGTAGAAAACTATAAATGCGGTTATACCAAGCAAATTGATAGCAGCACTGTTTGTATCTTTCGACTGTCATTTATTGCACGTGCTACAAAATCATTCTGTGCAATGGAAGATTTACCAACGTTACACCGGTCTGATACAGTTTTGCCTATACATGCGTGAGACTGAGACGCCTGTTTATTTTGTTTTAAGTGCGTGCAGGGTGTGAGAGGGGAATCGATGTGCTTTGATTACAGCTTGGTAGTTGTAGTCTTGTGAAATTACAAAGCATGTGTGTGTGAAGTATCCAAACAATGACACCTTCATTTCATTATGGCTGCTTTAGCAACACACCTTAAGCTATTGTGTAGTGGGTCCCATCTAGAAGTGGCTACTTCATTCGCGCTTTCCTTGACTCATGGAGCTGCTTGAATGTTATTAAAAATTTTCGCCACGATATGGCAGTTTAAGTCCGCTTGATACTGTAAGGCGTAAGCCATTGGTTTCCAAAGGAGATTTTATTAGTGTCGCCAGCATAGCCTATTGACAATTTATGTTGTAAATAGGCCTACCTTATAATCCTACCTGTAGCTTAGGGAAGCTAACAGCTTTCTATTAGGATCTAGTTTGTTAGTTACCGTTTTGTCATAACTCCCTGATGCATTTTTGCATTTAGAATAGCCAGAGCGTGTATATCTCAATCGAAAATTAAACAATATCGGTGCCTATGGACTAGGCTGGGTGAACCCAGCCTGATCTGCCCGCTATTTATTTTTTGATTTCTTAAAAGATTGAGCTTGGTCTGATGAAAGCCAGACTAGCCATGGACCTCAGTTACACAATGCAAGGGAACATGAATCAGCCTATATTTGCACGAAACAATAACGGACAAAAGCTCTTCAACTTTGGCCCGTTAAAATGTGTATGAACAGTCTAGCTTAATGATTTCATCAAGGCCCATTTGGACATGTCAGTTATTTGCACCACTGGTTAGATGTAAAACAGCATTTCGTTTCAGACTAGGCTACTGTTACTTAATTTGTGCATTAACAATAACGTTTCAGACTACTGTTACTTAATTTGTGCATTGACAATAAAGTATTACATGAACTAAAGATGACTAAAATCTTATGTAGAAGAAGAAACATTCACAAAAAATCCATCCATCCAAAAATGACCTTTGTTTTTGATAGCTGTTGAAAACGGCATGGAACTGACAGAGATGTTTTACACAAAAAATAAATAAATAAATAAATAAATAACATTATGCTGATACCTTTTGCTTTTCCCAAATACAATGTAGCCTACAGGTGTAAGTGACCTTTCATCAATCCAGTTGCAATGGATGAACTGTGATTAACTGCCCTACTTGTGATTGTTTAGAGATTTTAAAGGTTTTATAACAATGCTACATCTTCTTTGGCTATTCTACAATCTATTCACCTTTTCAGCACCAGTAGGCTACTTTCTGTGCAGCCGCGACACACACTCAGGCATGCCAAACAAGCATACACAAAAGTTTCAAGAGTGGGGGATGGAGTAAAATATGGAGACAAATTGAAGTGTGATTTATTTTCGCGGAACGGATGTACAGGACTGAGCGGCGGTCATATTTTGTACCGCTATGCGGTACATCTAGTTTGCTTTAAACTGTTCCTTAAGTTACATGACACCATGGTGCTAATGTTATTTTAAAATGCATGCAAGCCTACTGTGTCTAGCATAGCTAACGTTACTCTTCATGAGTCCACTGCTAAACTATGTTGAAGCCACGACAATGTTTTTGAAGAAGTTGCAAACACCTCTGAAACTTTAAACCGTCACACAAAGACAGCATTACCTATACAACTTACACACACGTAGATTTACAGTACATGGCTCAAGTTAACAAACTGTTTGAGATAACATTAGTGTTAGAGCACATATTCAAAGTTCAGTCGCAAAGGTTTGTAAGAAGCGAAGCTTTTGCAGATTGCGCAACACAAACAACATAATTAAGGTAAAATCTAACGTTCAACAATACACAAGGTAGCCTGGTGAAGTATAAACTATCCGGCTCCGTGGAAAAAACTGTTTAAATAAACTCCTGGAACAGACGAATGTGAAGGATTTTGGGGCTTGATCTTCCATTGCTGCAGGTGGGCGGGTCGTGTCATTTTACATCTGATATAAACTTTTAAAATTAGTTTTGGAAAATCAATTTGTGTCCAATGAAAGTCCAATGAAATTAATGAAAATATTAAGTTACGAAAATATTCACAGTTTTTACTTATTGGTAACTCAAAAAAATAAATAAAGAAAAATAAATTAATTTATTGCAGTAAATATAGTTTTAAAAATGAAGTCATATGGACAATAGCACTGAACGACTTTTTACAGTGAAGGCCTACCCTTGAATCAGCTCCTCCAAATTTCAGTTTTTTGAGTGCTAGAGCAAATAAAAGAGGTGGGGGATATCAACAATCTTCAAAATGTCTTTTCAGTGTAATCAGTCATCATTCGGTGGCTTTACATCATTTGAATACCTGTGTGCATAGTCTTCTCAGATGTTATTAGTGACTATTTACAGGCCTCCAAAACATTCAGCTAAAGTCTTTTTTGAAGAGCTAGGTAAACTGCTGTCAGTCATTTGCATAGAGTTTGACTGTCTTATTATATCAGGGGATCTAAACTTACATGTGAATAATCCTGAAAACAATTATGCCAAGGAATTAATTGCACTAATCGATACTTCAACATACTTCAATCAACATACCTAAAGATTGGGATGGTTTTATTATGACCGCCGCGCAGCGAAAAAGATCTTTTTCTTTTTCGCATGTCCAAATTTCCGTCAAGGATTCCCGGGACACTGTAAGACCGGGGTACACAAAACTTGGTGGGCATATAACCCCACATGGATAGCATGAAACCTCCTGTTTTTGTTTTGATCAGTAGCTCCCCCCGCTGGACTGGACCCCCCGAAAGGAGGGTAGGGCAGACACAGTTTTCTGTGAATATCTCGAGAACCGTAGGGTTTAGGAGGACCATTTTTTTTATATATATGTTGATCTCAAAGGGCCATGTCAACCCATTCCATAACCACTCATTTCATGTATAGCGCCACCTAGTTAAACACAAAAAAGTAAAAATGAGGTGTTTTCATCACAGTATCTCTGGCTGACATGGTCAAAACTGCACGAAATTGAAAGTGTAGGATCATTATGACACCCTCCGAATGCATGCCAAGTTTCGTGGACTTTCGTTCATGGGGGGCCTTACAATAAAATACTTTATGTGTACATTTAGTGACCGTACACCAACAAAGATTCCCCGGGACACTGAAAGACCGGGGTACACAAAACTTGGTGGGCATGTAACCCCACCTGGATAGCATGAAACCATCGCTTTTCGTTTTGATCTGTAACCCCCCCGCTGGACTGGACCCCCCGAAAGGAGGGTAGGGCAGACACAGTTTTCTGTGAATATCTTGAGAACCGTAGGGCTCTAGGATGACCAATTCTTTGCGTATGTTTGCCTCCAGGGGTCATGTAAACTCATTCCATATGCACACATGTGCATAAACAGATACACACGCACACACATACATTCACAGTAATCCTACGTATGACACATACTCACACAGTAGACATATATACGCATGCATGCACATGCACACACACAGGCACATAAACAGGCAAGGACACACATGCACGCACACACACACCCACACACACACACACATAAACATAAACATGTACACGCACACATGCACACAATTCAAGAATTTCTCAGAATTATGAACAGGCAAGATGGGGGTGGGGTTGTATAAAATGTATATTACATGTGAAATCTATGAACTAATCATGTTTTGGTACTTGTTGTCTAGCAGATACTAGTGAGAATTGAGTGTGCATAATGCAATTCAATGAGACAGTTAGAATCATTGCCTTTCATATGCCTTTCAGTGTGACTTATTTTTGTGAAAAACATGTGCTGGACTGGGCGGCGGTCATATTTTGTACCGCTCTGCGGTACATCTAGTTTCAGTTAGCCTAATAGCTGGTTTGATTTGCATTGAGAGATGATCTTATGGAAAGTACCCCATGCCATTCCTGAGATATGGTAAAGGGTATGTGATGATGTGGGGTTATTTTAATTCCAAAGACCAAGGGATCTTTATCAGGATGTATAGTACCCTGGATTCATGAAATAACTGGCCTTTAAAAATAAAAATCTGCCTGCCTCTATGGGAATTCAACATAGGTTTAACGGGGTGTAGGGGTATGAATTGTATTGAATGTACTCATTCTCAGCGATTATGGAATAGTATTTTTGACTGAAATGCACATCCCTAATATTAGTTGAATCACAGGCTATTTTATATAATTTTATATCAACCAGTGAGGAAAGTCAAATAGTCAACTTATTTTTTTTTTTTTAATTCTTTCAAGGTTAAACATGTGTCTATTTTCCTGTATGATTCATCATGCAAAATACAACCACTTTTCACTCAGTCAGAGAGTGAGGGTAAGAGATAAGAGTCATCCATGTTTAGTTTCATAGATTATTTAATTTTTTTAGTATTACAGAATGTGCAACAATACCATACTGCTGCATTTGTTGTTGCAATTGATGCTCTATATTTGTTGAGGTCAAATAGTTGGTTGTTATAGATGCTGATAAGAAGGGTTCTTTTGAACAAGATGACCTCTCCTAAATATTACCAGGTAACACATCCCTTTTTAAGGTCTATGGTAAATATTCCTCCCTGTTCAGGGCTGACACTTGAGTGAGGAGTGTTGTGAACTCAGCTCAATTTCCTCAAACTATAAAAGTTCAAGGTTAACAGTGTCTGTCACACAATATATTGGCATCTAAATCATGAGGTTTTTGACTGATTGATGATTGACAGATAAAGATGAGATTATGGGGCCTGTGGGAAGGAGTTGGAGTTCCTGCTGATACATATACAGCATATGGGATGCTCTCTTCTTCCTATATGGATGACATGATGACACTGACAACAACGGCTCCATGTACTCGCTGACTGTTAGTAAATGGGCAAGAATAAAAGTGAAGCCTAGCAAACAGACCCAAAAGCAGACAACAATTCACGGACAGTTTCCAAAGGGGGCACAAATTGATCCACTGTTCACTGTTGGGGGAACAATTGATCACGTTAGATTAAGATTTTAAGTCTACAATGTACCCAAGTAGTCTAAATGTATCTAAGCAACATAACCTATTGTTGTCTAAACGTGCACAAGGATGGAGAGAGAAGGCGAGAGAAACTCAAGTGTATGACTGGTGTCAATAGTGTCAGAAAATAAATCCACAGACAAAAGCCATGTTCTCGTTCATTTGCTAACCAAATCCAGATAGAGGGAAAGGTGATTAGCCCCGAAGTTACAGATAATTCAGCTTCCTTGTGTCCTCTGACTAGGTCAGAAGTAAATACAGGAAAGGTTAATGCTATCAAACAAAGCCAGAAACTACTAGGCTTGCTAACTAAGCTATATGAGACATAGCCTACCTGCCAGCCAAAAAGTCCTATATTTGTCATCAGATGACCACACCTTAGGTCGTTAATTGCCACACCCCTGAGCGCATTGTGTAATACAAGAGAAGGCCATGGTGAAAAAACTCAAGTGTACAATAGGAATGCGCTTTGCGTCGGGATAATATTACGCTTTGCGCCGGGTTTTGCGTTGTAAAAATAGGGCCCTAAGTGTTTTCTTTGTTATGGTGTGAGTAGGCCTCTGTATTCTTCAAAAAGGAGTCTGCACACTTTCTTTTTTCCTTTGTTTTATTTTATTTTGTCACGCTTGGTTTAGAATAACGTTTCAACCCTTTGGTCTTTTTCAGATTCAGGGTCAAAACGTTATCTTACTGTATGCCAAGCATGACAAAATCAAACAAAAAAATGGAAAGAATCAAGAAAATGCCCCTGGGATATGCCAGAGAACTCCCGGTCAGTTAGAAGAGGTCATTGTGCAAGATGTTGTGACATACTCTCAATGACAGCATGAAAGAACATTCAAACAAGGGAATACACAAACTGTTGTAGCCTACCTGCAGTTTCTCGCATTTGTAGACACTAAAATACTTTTAAGAACTTGTGAATGCCTCAGTGATGACCATTCAAACAATAACTTAATAGAGAGTTTTGCGGTTTCTTTATTTTTTCTGTTCAGTACGTTGTAAGGTTAAGCAGATACTCAGGGCCTGTTTCAGACGTTCAGACATTCAGGACCTTCTGTTTCAAATGTTACGTGCACCTTAAAACATAGCATCATATGTACGAATGGAACGCACATGCATAAAAATGTGTTTTGCCTGCCACAGGAATGCAGAATCTCAAACTGCACTTTTCTTACTCACACATATGCATTTATGGGAAGGTCGAGGGAAAAGAGGCAGTACCATGCTCCATGGGAGAAGTTTTAATAGCGATGGATTAATTCCTGCATATGTGGGAAATCAGCGCACATCTGTTTTTTTTTAATAGCAGGTGTAATCCAAATTGATTGATATGATGTAATGCAAGTCTCCTGTCAATGTCCAGCAGAAAAGACATGGTCCACATGCAAAATTAAATTCCATACACATAAGTACTGCATGGAAGATTGAGAGGTCTCCATTGCAACGTTAATGGGTGGATTGAATGAAGGAGGTTTTCGGTGAATCGAAACCCACATACATACATCAAGCTGTACTAAAGGGCCTACTGCTGAACAAAATATATAGTTCAGGAACTGCAGCTGTCACTTAAGCAAATATCTAGTCTTAGCACCTATTTTCACATCACAAAGGAGAGCTGGCAGGTGTGAATTGTGAGGATAAGTGTTTGCCATGAAGTCATCATCATCATCACAGTGCTTAAATTCCTACTTATGTTTGTGTCCAAATCGTAGACTGAGCGATACATGCTGGGTGATCATTTACCCAAAGAGAATAATGAATCGGTGAACTGTGTAATTACATTGCGCACAATACAGGTCACTTTAATTAGCAACCTTGAGATACGTGTCAGTGTGCTGTCACCTCTCAAGGCTGATGAATGTTGGGAGAGATGTAATTTATGAAATAATGGGGCCAGATCACTTTTTTTTATAGCCCCCGCTCTGCAGGTTTTGACTTGACTTCATTATGGTGGCACCGTGTCTATGTTGAGCTATAGTTAGCAATGAGCAGGCACATTTAGTTTAATGCAAATGACCTGCTCTAATGACCACATTAGGGATTTTCAAACTCCGTTTAGAAAATTATTAGAATAAATAGATGTGGCTGTGTTTGAATCTTGATGAGAGTCATTGTTTTGGGCCAGAGTTCAGGACCATGCTCAAACCTTTTGTTTACGGTTAATATAATTGAAAATATAGCAACTGCTACCTCATCCTGATATTTTAAGATAACTGAATCCCTTTCGAAGCTTGTCTTAGTGTAAACCTCATAGGCCTATACCTGTTTATTACTATAGATAGGTTTAAATTACTTTCACCTGTTTCTGTTGTCCAAAAGCAGCCTGGCAAATCACTTAGGAGAATGGGGTACTTTTGAGCCTTACAATGCTTATCAGATATGGCACCAAACATGGGGTGCATGTCAGGGGAGATGTGCTTGCATTTTTTTTGATAAAGCAACAGAACAGACCTTCCACATTTTCCAAAAGCTTGGCATCGGCATTTCTGAAGTGTGCTTACCAACATTGATAAATGGAACACTGGGACCTTGCCTAACATTGATGACTTTCTTTTCTAATAAAAAGGACACAAGCAAGTATTTTTTACAGCATTTGTTCAAGACATGTTTGGGCAGACTACGGGGGACCGCCTCCCACACATCCCTCTTCATACCTGAACCAATTGCCCATGATCTAGCTTGCTCACTAGAAATGACTGAACAATGATTTTCTTTTTTTTGTCATTTATCTTTGAATGAGATGAATAAACAGAAGCACACACACACACACACACTCCACAAACAATACCCCAAGAGTGTTCCAACACTCATAAAAAAGTAATGAAGAAAACAATTTGATTGCCAGACTGTATGGGTCAGAGAAACTCACTGACCCATTATGAGCCATAATAGTTTACTCTGTTCCCAAGGCAACCCAAAGCTTGTGGAACCACATGGTAAAGATTACACTCTAAAACAAGTGCATGAATAGTCTAGTTTAATTCCAGCTGGATGATACTGTCACAACCACAAGCCAGGTATTTCAAGTAGTTCATGACATAATGAACCCTGAAGAGGTTCCCAGGCCCAGAACATCACAAACAATTGGATGACCCCAAGATGCTACTTTTATTTATATCTCTCCAACAGTGAAGGATTTCTTTACCTCTCTTACCATTGTCTTCATTTACACTTAGTCATTTAGAAGACACTTTTAACCAAAGCAACTTACATATGTCAATTATTATTACAATGCAATTTATTTTGATGTTGTGAAGTTGCCCCAAAAGGGCTTTATGCTATTCCATTCTTACTCAAAACTGCACAGATTGATGTTGTTACACTCGTTACCATCCACAAATAGACCCTTGGTTGTTGTTAGATGGAAGTTGTCCTTAATCACTTCAAATGAGATTGTATCAACTCTAAACACAAAAATCAACTCTTAAATAGAACAAGAAGAACAATGTTTTTTTCTTTGCAGTTTTTCACCTGTATTGGCTATGGTGTAACTGCAAAACATCAGAGAAAGAAACCAGAGAAAGAGACCTAAAAACTGCTTAATGTGCCACTTGATAAATTGGCTCTTCCTGATAAGTTGAGTAGTAATACAGGCATCAATGTACATGTAAAAGACAATTCTCTGACAAACATAAAAATGACAAATATTTGACCAATATAATAACCTGTATGGATTCAATTATGATAATGCAAATATTAAATTATGATGGTGCAAATATCACTTAAACTTTTAAGTTTTCATACTTTATGATGAAAAGAGAGAGACTTAATGATGAAATGAGAGTTACAGTCCCTACACTGTGCCAAGGTAGAGACCTCACAAACATGGGCCTGCCCTTCATTCAGGATGACTGTAGTGAAGGTGTGGGATGTTGTTTTCTTTAACACCAAAGGGATTCCTGGGGAGGCAAATCACCTCCATGGTAGTGCATAGTCTAGTGCTGTGTCTTGAATGGAACTGTTGCTGATGTCTGATAATGTCCTAAACTATTTTCCATATAGATATTGTTCATTTAGGAAATGTTGGGGGCAGCCGTGGCCTACTGGTTAGCGCTTCGGATTTGTAAGGGTTGCCGGTTTGAACCCCGACCAGTAGGAACGGCTGAAGTGCCCTTGAGCAAGGCACCTAACCCCTCACTGCTCCCCGAGTGCCGCTTGTACCTCACTGTGTGCTGTGTGTGTTTCACTAATTCACGGATTGGGATAAATGCAGAGACCAAATTTCCCTCACGGGATCAAAAGAGTATATATACTTATACTTATTTTAGAAGATGTGCCACATGTTTAGGTCCTGTGTGCTATGTAGCTGTTGAGCAGAGACCCAAGAGGATCTACTGCAACAAAAAGCATTGATAGAGGTAGAGAAAATCTCAACATGTGGGGACGTGAGCAAATCTGGCTGGTGCACAAAAAAAATCTGACACAAGTACTGATGCAGTTATGCTGGGTGAAAATGTAAGATATTCTGTAGACCGGCTAACCTGTAATTGCCTCGTCTTTCAGAAAGTATGGTGTCTGTCACTCGTTGCTAGGTTACGGGGACGCTGGCGAGACACGCCGCTCCGTCTGGCATCATGTTTTTGTTTGTTTTTATGTAATGTCATGTTTATTTTTTGTATTGATTTGTCTAGTTAAATGTTTTCCCTATTTATTTATGCTATTTTTGATAGTTTTCGGGTTATTCTTAGTCCTTTTTACTCCTAAGTCAGCTGATGTCGTTGACATTTGTCCATTGGGAGCTTGCTATGGCTAGCTTTTGCCCTAGCTGGGCATCGGACATCCTTCCATCTATCCGTGAGCGGTGCAGCACTTCACTGTCTGGTCGAGGGGATCTCTCGGGACAGCCGGACCTAGGCTCTACTCTGCGAGAGATCTACCGTGGCCGCCAAGCTGTTGCTGACTTGCGGGCTGCCTTGCCAACTGCAGACTGGTGTTAACAGTGAGGAGCTGCATTCTCACGGAGCGGCAGACGGTCGCTGTTGGGTCCACCGAGTTGCGGATCTGCGCGATCGCTCAATACTTTGGACTGTGCTTCCATCATCTCCAGACTGCAGTCTAGCAGGCCTAGCTTCTGACGTTGGTGTTGTCTCCGGACTGCCAGTGAGTTCACCGGGTTGGTCAGTTGCTGAAGAACTTTGTTGGCATTGCATCGGTTGTGAAGACACAGCTCTGTGCGCAGTTTTCGCGGATCATCATTGCCCTTGGACATTTTCGGCTTGTTTGGAGATTGGACTAATTTTAACATCACTTTTTCCCCTTTTAAAATATATTTTGTTTTTTTTATTTGTTTATTTGTTTTGTTGTATGTCTTGGTGTCACAGGTACGCTGGCGACTACGCCGTTCCGTCCGGCATTTTTTGTATTTGTTATTTTTTAAATGTATTTGTCTTGTCTTGATGTCATGGGTACGCTGGCGACTACGCCGCTCCATCCGGCATCTTTTGTCTTGATGTTATGTGTCTTGTTTGTGGAGCGCTTTGGATTGCACTATGTGCATGTTAAATGCGCTTTAAAAATAAATCTGACTTGACTTGACTTGTGTTGCCTCTATGCCAGCAGAACCATCCTGCCCATTAGAGATGGGTTCCGTGCCAGGGCAAACCCGCCAACTGTGGATTTCAAAGTAACATAATCACCACACCACTGATGACACAGAGGTCATGTTCATGTAATAAATGTAGGGAATAAGGAATAGACTGTTGTAATCACTAAACACTAAACAATTTAAAGCAACACCAAAGAACTTTTCCTCTGTCGCACGCACTATTTGTTTATCCAGCACCGGCTTTGGAAATAACAATGTCCACAGACAAGGTAGAATATGTTACATGATTTTATGAAAGTAAGATGTATTGCGACATCAGATGCAAGTCAAATTTGTAGTTTCTTATGTCTCATTCCATCGAACTACAGATCCGCTACCCGATCTGGCAAACTTACATAGTGCGGTTATAGCCGATAGAGGGCCGCGAAGCGAATGCAGAAGTGCCGTTCACCCTGTTATGAGTTGATGAACCACTGAAACGATTTTGAAAACATTATTTTAAGGTACAAAAAACTCTTTGGTGTTGCTTTAACAGGGGAGTCTGGAAAGAGAAAAAAACGCAGTAGCCTATCGCAGAGAGTTTATTCTGAATCCTGCCTACTTTTGGCCTCAACTGTTATGTTTTTGGTGAATTGTTTTTCTTGTTTGGGGTGACACTGAAACTCCATAGGTCACTAGCAACTACAACTTCACAGACAATGGAGTGAGTATGACCTCTTAACAGATTTATGATGGCTTCCTTGATGAATAATGGGCAAATGAAAAACAAACTGGATGAAATGCATGACTCCATGCTGCTAAGTGTACCAACTAAAATGATGTATTAGCTACCTGGCTCCAAGGTCAAACCAGAGGCCTCATTTGGCCTCATAAAATGGCATCCATCATGAGCTTCCTGGCCTCTGGACATGGCTTACTGTTGAAAATAGCCACTGATTATTGAGTGGAGTGCAGAGATGTCATGAATATGACAGAATTACAGACTTTGAAAAATAAGGATGCATTGGCATTTTTGACTGACAAATAATGATGCATTGGCATCTTTGACTGACAGATTTTCATTTTCTTGTCCAGGTTTTAGAGGCAGAAAAGCTGAAACCTTATTCCTTTTCTCAGGCATTCTGAACTTCTGAGTTTTGTTTGGTAAAATCAATGCCATTACAGATGCCCTTGCCCAGACACCTTTGACCTCTCTCTACCAAAGACACCAGACACATTTATCAGGTACGTGACGCTAGTGGGCGAGACAAAAATATGACCTTATCCTGCCAAGAAGAAAACAAGGAATGTTTGATGAGCATATACATAAATACAATTCTAAATGGAAACAAATAAATACACACTCCACCTTTTAGGCACGGATATGCATGGCTTGATGTATGTTTCAGAGAACCCTCATTTGAAGATTATTTTTTTTAAAGCCTATGTTGTGGAATAGAAATATATGGTGTGGTGTGGGCTTTTAATCTGAGTGCAGTTTGATATAAAAGCCGCTGCAAGGAAAGTGAAATGACGCTGTGAGGGTGGCCAGATTTTCTGTCAGGCAACAATCTAGAGCAATACAGAAAGTGAGTGGAGAGAGACACAGAGAGAAAGAAACAAAAATATAACAAAAGGCAGCTGTGTGTGGGGGGGGGGATTGTGCAGGGAGTTAAACTTCTTCCTGACGATTGAAAACTCATGAAAATGCACGATCTGGATGGTTGCCGCTATAGGTGGCAGTCTCGCCAGGTCTCGCTAGGGCACCACACGCCAGGTCAAAAACATTAGAAAGAGTGACTGTCCACCGTGCTGAGGACGGAGTTCCATGACCACCACGGGCCGGGCCTGTAAAGACTGTCAAGGCCGGGCCGAGCGGAGTGGGTGATAGGCCGAGTCGCACTTGCAAGAGGGCACGTCCTTGCCAGAGTGCCGAATATGTCGGTGATCAAGAGGAGGAGGAATTATAGAGCCCGACAGCAGTGGAAAGGTAGTTTTGTGAACAGAAAAACTATATTTATCTTACACAAGTCCTTTGACTGAAATGTAAGTGTCAGAAGAGTGACAGGCTCAAACAGTGCATATTTCACAAAAGACGCTATATATCTCCATTTCTAGAAAAATACAGGGATTTTGATGAAAAGTAACCACTTTTTAGCTTGGGATTTCTCAGGAACAGAGGCATGTAGAAATCAACGGTCTGCACCCACTGAGAGCTTAAATTCTCATCTTTCAAACAAGCCATAGCATGTGTGCATAGAATACGCTGTGGGTCTACAAAAATCGTCAACAATGATCTAGATTGCTGGCACTCTGAGCCAAAGCTTCCGAAAACAGCGCGGCATTCAAAGTGTTAAACATCACACACTATTTTTCATACCTTTCTAGCATATTTCAAAAAGGAAGATGTCTCATTAGACAGACTGGTGGTCAGAACCTTTCAGTACATGTAATCTCAACAAAAAATTGTGGTTGCATCTATTAAAATCACAAGCTTGTCCAAAACATGCAGTTCCCAAACCAAAGTGACAGGCCACTCCATCCTGTTGCATCTCTTTGACAATAGATGATGATGATGATCATGACTGCTTGCTCAGGCCTTCCTCCCACAGGAGAGAGAAATACTCTTGTTCTTTTTTCGAGGCTCAGCACCATCTGGATGCTTACCAACAAACAGAAGCAACATAAGTCCTCTGTTAAACTTGTTCCTGGTGGGAAAGAGGGATCAAGAGAGAGAAAGTAGATTAGCAATTGGACATACAGGTATTAAATACAATTTTTTAAATTAAGTCACTCTGTTTCCCCATATGATATGCAACTGTTCTACACGTCTGTTTGGAGAACTTATCATTGAAGATGACTTCCAAGTCACCAAAAACCCAGGAACCAATCAAAATCACTTATCTGGCATGGGGTGGGGTTTATTTGATGACATTTAGAGGAGAGTTAGCAGCACTGTTTGTTCAACACAACCGGTGGCTGCACTGATGGCATCAGTGTTAAACAACATAGACATGTATTTTCTTTAGAATTGAGTAAACAACTAGCCTGGATTTTCCCATGCTGCCTTGCACACGATTTTATTCATGCTGCTAGGCAGCCTGGATTCTATGGACTTCATTTTCACCTCAACGAAGGCACCAATCACAGAACGGAGGGGGACAGCAAGATGATGACGACACAACGAAGCGGTTATGAGCTACGTACAGACGCATTTGATAGACATTCGTAGCACCCAATACACAGCCCTGGCCATTCGTAAACCACGTTTCAAATACGAGAAAATTAACGTGTAGTTCCCAGACCCCATCTCAATGAGATGAGGTCTGACATTAGCCAGGCTAGTAAACAACAGCATTTAGAACTTTTGTTTGCTGTTCTTCTGAAAAGAGAGTTTAGAATGAGAGAGTTAATGTACCAATTACATTTTTATTTCACTTGGAAATCAGAAGTAAATGAATGGTCCCCAGACCAATTCTCAATCTCAATTGAGATTTGAGAATCCGTCTGGGTTTAGCCAGGCTAATATCGTAATGGAACACACAGTCAGTTCATGAGAGTTAGAGATGCAATGCTTTGCCATACAGTATTTGAAAAGTATAACCTGGATAGGCTTCTATTTTATTCCAATTTGTTCTCATTACTTGTGGATACAAGCTTTGGCTGAACGGCAGGACCTTGAGTATGTTCTTCTCTTTCTGCGCATATACTAAAGTGTTTAGCACTCTCAAATCAAGTCTCAAAGTCACATCTTTTGATTTTGTTGCTGTCGGCTTCACTTTTCACTCCAATAGTCCCAGCAGAGAACTGGAGCATAAATGAGCTTCACCCACTTCATCACTTCCAAACTTATAATTTCACATCATTTGAACTCAGATGACAGAGATTTCTATCTTTCCTGCTGTGGCACCATAGACTTGAAAGCAGACATAGATTTTTGGGGGTCAGTGGTATTGAGTTTCACACCTAAAGCTGCATCAACAGCTTTATAAGCATCCTGTACAGCATATCAAGCGAATGAGGTGAATAAACACTGGAACGAGATGGACAAAAACGGCCATGTGTCTGACCATACTGTTTACAGCACAGAACAGTTCTCCGCCATCTTGTGTTGTCTGAATGTTCTACACTGATAATACGAAGGCAGATGACTTTGCACAGAGATGGACATTATTTGCTCTAGTCTATGCCAAATTATCTCACTAAGCCATCTGACAGATACTATACATGCATGATTGCCAACCAAAATGGTGGTTTGCAATCAAAGCTGGGAGATTCAACTGGAATACTAATGGAAATGGTAAAGAAACTGATCAGCATACTGCTCTCTCACTTCTGGCTGTCCCTTTTGAGTGCTTTTGCAGTTTTTGACTCTGTCCCAAGGCTCATTTTGAGAGGACAGGAGGGTTCTACAATAGGATACAAGTAAAGCAGCACAATCCTCACTCCTCCTGCAGGATTGCACCCAGGGTGCATTATTGAGCCCACCCCAGGAAATTGGGTCAATGGCCAGTCCCTAGCTCTTGAGCAATGATTTGAATCAGATGGCAGAGAATCCTGTAGTCTGCCTTGCCATTTGCCCCCTATCACTACCTTGCCCCACTCCATTGTTTCTATGGAATCCCTGATAGACAGGTCTATGGTGCTTTGGAAAGGTTTTGATGAAGATGTAAGCTTATTGATTTAGGCTAACCACATTACCGTCTCCCCTGTATTGTCATATCTGGATTTATTACAAATGGTTTCAGGAAAGGTACAGAGGCCACAATGACATAGCTTTAGGGGAATAGATTATTAAAGTATTGGTCTCAGACATATTCCTTCTTTTGTGGTCAACAATGACTGATCTGAACACAATTGGCCTTAAATATAATGGTCATCCCTTCAAAATGATCATGGTCTAAAGAAAACTAAACAAAAGCTGTGTGATCACAGTTGTTTGTTTGGTGTTCAGCACCCACTAGATACAATACCCACTTTGACCTCCCCTCTTTTCTCCTTGCCGACCCATGGTGCTGCGCAACCGCGTTCACGCCCGTGTCTTTTCCCCAGCCAGGAAACACGTCCCTGGTTCTCCCTCACCCCTCTTTCCCTGGATTGGTGCCACCACCCTATCCCGTCTCGGCATTTCATCAGAGATCATGTCTACATGAAATAGTAACAAAACATAATCTATGTGATGATCACAAAATGTATTTAAGGGAGCATCACTTTTACCCCAACTCAATGCCAGCATTGGCGGTAAGGCAGCTGAGCTGTTGCTCTGTCGCTCATTGCTAAGAGGGCAAGGAAAGGAATTTTTCTCCTTTAAGTGTCAGGAGTTTTTTCGCCTTCCTCTGCGTTCACCTGCACCAGCATGTAGCTCTGCTCTGTTCCTCGGAATCCTCTCTAATAATTTGTTGCTGCTCACCACTTCTCTTTTTGTTAGCTACCACGGTTAGCTACAGTATTTGAATTGCTTCCTGGCTTTCTTCATTGCACTTCATATTGCTAAAATTAGGGTGCATTAGACGTCGAACTTTACAACCGCGTGTTTTGGGCTGTCATTTTCAACATCTCTCTCCTGCAGCCCTATACAATTTTGGCTAATTACATTTACTACTACAAACGCTCCTGTACTCGCTTCTGGTTTCAAAAGCAGTTCAACGGTGTCCTAACGCAAGTCAGAATCCCAGCAGGCTGTTACTCTACTCATTATTTTATGGTGCAGCCACCAATGCTGCAAATAACGGTCTGATCAAGCTCTCAAAAAGCTCTCTCGGCCCGTGGTCCTCCGACGCCTATCACTCTTATATCTTATATCAGATCAAATCTCTCTGCGCTCTCCCGTTGAATTTGCTCCGCGTGGTCCTGGCCATAGGGTCCCTCATCATTAACGCAATTGTTGGGGTGTATGCCGGAATCCTGCATGACTCCTGTCTGCGCAGTTGACTCCTGCACGATACCGCAAATCACTTCAGGACCCTGGCCAGAGACTTGCCGAACATGCTTTTCTATTATGCTATTATATCTTTATACAAATTACAGAATGGGAACTAGTGAAACGGAAGTTCGGGAGGAACGTGATGGAATTTGCCACACCTCCTTCTTCAATCAGTCAGGTTACTTATGTGTCTTTCCATTTGTCTCATAAGTCCCCCGCCCGAGTTGGAAAATGTAAATTACCCAGCTTTCTTGCGGCATTTCATGCAGGGACACCCCCTTTACCTCGGAGTTATTGAGGGTACCCCGAGGTGGCCGTATGACCTTATGACAAACATGGCTGCGCCCATAGTTGAAATGAGATGACATGTATTTTCTTTGCATTTGTATTGTGTTGGTCATTTTAATGTCGATGCAATGCTCTTACACACTAATTCATGCATTTTATGGTCTTGCTGTGTGTGCAATACAATGTAACAATTTGTTTTCCAGCCGGATTGCTAAAGAGGCTACATAGCACAAAACAATAACAATGACTAGCCTCAGGGATGGATTACTACACGGGCCTACCGGGTCCAGGCCCAAGGGGTCAGGGGGCCCTGAAGCCCAAGCCTTTGCATGGAATCATTGCCTCAATATCAACAAATCAGGATGAAGGCTATGAATCTGATTAAATTTAGTATTGGCCATCCCCAAAATGCACCAGAATATAGGAAATCACATTAAAAAAAAGTAAAAATTTCTGGGGGAGGGCCCCCAAACCCCGCCTCCCGCATATACGACAATAAGTGGGGGGCCCTTAATACATCTGGGCCCAGGGGCCCGAAAGTTCATAAATTGCCCATGACTAGCCTGCTAATGCCCCTCGTGGCTTGACAGAAACGCAACAGCACTTGTTGAAATTGAAATAGGCGAAATTGACTTACTAAAAAATGTTTTTATTATTAATTCACATTAACCACATAAGGATACAAGGATACAAGGATACAAGGAAGTTTATTGTCACATGCATATAGTTACTGGAAGTAAGAAATGCAGTGAAATTATGTCTGGTGTCAGCCTATTTGTGCATTAATGGGGGGGTAAAGAGTGCAGTAGAAGAGGGGTTTAGTAGATTAAGTGGCAAGGGCTGCATAAAAAAGGTGGGGGGAGGATTGGGATTGGGTGGGGGCACCAACAAGGAGCACCCAAGAGCAACAGGGGCAAGGAAAAAACTCCCTTACCAAGGAAGAAACCTTGGGCAGATCCACGGACTCAAGGGGCTAACCCAACTGCCAGGGTCTTGGTGTGTGTGTGTTGGGGGATGACAGGGGAGATGGGATAGTGTGCTGTGTATGTGGGGGAGAGGGCAGTGTGCAATATGTGTGTTGGGGAAGCTTCCTCATGAGACAATGTGCTGTGTATTGGGGGCAGTGTGCTGTAAGTATGTTGGGGATGTGTGTTGGAGAAGCTTCCTGATGAAATAATGTGCTGTGTATGTAGGGGGGGGGGGCAGGGCACTTACTATTGCAAGCAGAGTACTGTATGTATGATGTATGTGAGTGATGACAGTGAAGATGTGTGTGTGGGCGGGAGGGGAGTGGAGCAGTGACTGTGTGTGTGTGTGTGTGTGTGTGTGTGTGTGTGTAGGCAGTGTGCTGTAAGTATGTTGGGGATGTGTGTTGGAGAAGCTTCCTGATGAAATAATGTGCTGTGTATGTAGGGGGGGGGGCAGGGACTTACTATTGCAAGCAGAGTACTGTATGTATGATGTATATGAGTGATGACAGTGAAGATGTGTGTGTGGGCGGGAGGGGAGTGGAGCAGTGACTGTGTCAATAATAAGTGAGAATGAGGGACGTGTTGTCGTGTTCTGTCCAGCACTAACGAGACAGCTGCTGCCCTGGTGGCATCCATGTTCTTCCTAAAAAGACTAAAACCCTGTGTTAGCGCTAGCAACTCATTCGTACATGTCATACGGGTGGGCGTACAAGACTAATGGAAAGACCCATTATTCACAGTCTACCTGCCGAAGTTGCCTTATGCCTCCCGTTTTCCATATTTAAAGAATAAAGGGGTGTATGGTGGAATCCTGCACAACTCCTGCCTGCGCAGTTGACTTCTGCTCGATCCCGCAAATCACTTCAGGACCCTGGCCAGAGATTTCGCCAAACATGCTTTTCTATTATGCTATTATATCTTTATGCAAATTACGGAAGGTGAACTAGTGAGCTTCATGGTGTGTAGTTTTGTGTATTATAAAGTGTCACCAAACATGCCCAGTTGATTTCGCCACTTCTGTAGCATGTCTAACACCAGACCATTTCTCAAACCTTTTGAGCATGGGTTCGAGGACCTTTCTCTTGATTTCCAAAGGAACAGTGAAATTAAACTGAAACTGGTACCCTGAACTCTTACCAAAGCTTTTCAGAAGTACAGTAAACATATATTTCTTGTAAACAAAGGTTTTGAATTCAGTGGCTCAATTCCAAATCTAATACACGTCCATATAATTTAGCACTGACACACATGCACACACACACATGCACGCACGCACACACACACACAAGCACACACTAGTTTATGAAATTGTGTATGTTATCCATATACAAAAAATCATTTCAATTGTAACTTTGTACTCACTATTTGTACTCTGGGTTTAGTCATAAAGGCTACAGATTACATATAATACACATTATTTCCTGTTGACAATATAGTGCTAAACATGCAGGTCATGGGAGGACAGTCATGTGAACAGAATCTACACATATTTGTGAAAAATGTATATTTAACACAGTTAAACACATAATACAGTTTACCTGTTCCTTACCTGATGGCAGTTGGTTGAATGTCCAGATAGTATTGAAATACACAACAGTTACATCAGTTTTCAATAGTAGAGCTCATTCCAGCAGTCACAATGTAACTACCTTGGCTGTATTGACACTAAATTGTTGGACAGACCGCTTATGTTGCAAAGGTATCAAAATAGACCTCATTTCACTGAAAAATAAACTGCTATCTTTTTCTAAAATTATAGCATAGTTTGGATAATCTGATGCCATTTAGGAAGATGGCTTGGTGATTTTCTTGAGAGGTTACAGGCACTCCCAGTGGGAGATGTGTGTCTGGTCCAGAATTCTGTGGAGAGTGAGGAGTCCCAGAACTCTTTGCCCTTCCTAACATCAAAGGGTATGTGAACAGCTGATTGTCTTCATTTCCCTTTGGTGCCTGTTATTGCAGAATCACAATGTACAAAAAAGGAGCATCTCGCCATTGTGACTTGGTACACACAGAAAATATATCAAGGCAATATATAATTTGGTGGATATGGCGTGCAAGACACTTTCCACTAAACATCCAGATCATGCACTATAATTTGAGACAAGGAACATACAGGAATACTTTGATCTGTTTGAGTGTATAGAAGATAACATTTAATCTGATCTTGTGAGGTTTCCTCTATGCCTTGTGCAAAAGAACACAAGGCAGTTATAAGTGGTCACATTGCCATTAAAATAAATTGAATCTAATCTGACTCTACCATGAGTAAGTCCCTTCTGTAACATCTGTACTCAGCTAAAAGGTATTTTAATACAGCCACATAATTACCAGGGCCAGGAACAGAGAGGGTCTGTGCTTTGTAACATTTCAAATGAAGCAAAAAAAAAGAGATTCATTTCATGTTATCTGGTTCTCATCTCACCTGAGAACACTTCCGAAGTGCATCAAGAAAATTTCAGGGAAAGTGCTACTAGGTCTATCAAATACCATGTTACATACAGTATGTAAGTAATATGCTCAACAAAGCATGAAAGGGTGTAATGTGGCTTGTTCTATTTCTAATGAACATATATGATTTAAATAAGCATGAGTTTTTATAAGTAAATGTAGCTAATGGCAGTCAGAGTAGCCTCATGCATCATTCAGAGAGATGTGAGAATTTGGCACGATGATGCTTTGAAGTACCAACTGAATGTGACTGAACGTGAAAATAATGTCTTGCTTCACAAAGGAAACAGACAGTGGGTTTAGGCCTACACATCAAAAACACAACATATTTATTATCACCTAGCTATCCTTTTGCTTTTATCATAGAATTTCACATGATAACACATTTTAAATGTTTCATTAGTCAATGGTAACCAAAACACCTGTATGTTGATAACAGTTGATTAGTCTAATAGTGCACAAGAGGCAGAGGCAAAAACACCACTGCTACAAGGGCTGTTGGCACAGTATGAAGCTAACATGGCACAGTATGAAGCTAACAGCTACAGTGGCCAGCATTTGACATATTGATGAAATTGTCTTAAAACTCCATAGCTAAGTTAAAGTGTAACTCTCGGCAAAATGCAACATAGGGTCTTTTTGTGTTTCAGAGTTTACTAAAAAGAAAGGTTTTGAACAGCTCGCTAAAAATGACAAAGAAGTCCGCACACTAGAGCTCCATTATTTTTTTCTTTTTATTCACCACATGTGACGTTTCGGGACACACTGCCCTTCCTCAGACAACAGCTCGCTTTGAACAGCTCGCTGCCATCTTGCCAGTCAAAGTGAGTGAGTTGTTCAAAACCTTTCTTTTTAGTAAACTCTGTGTACACAAAATATTCTCAATACTCGAGTTCATGTGAAGAGACTCTGGTGATACTTCGAGTTTCATGTTGTGTCGGACCTTCTTAGTGTTTTAAAAAGAGCGATTTTGTGTAATCATAGTAGTGCCTCTAGCACTCCCATTTAAAAGGCCATTTGACCCAAAAACTAAAATACGGTCAATCTTAAAAGTGGCGCTTACTGTACGTCGTAATTATGCTTTTCAACGAAAGTTTGAGTACTTTCCAAAAATGACCCTGGGTTGCATTTTGGCAAGAGTTACGCTTGTTCAAATTCTAACTATTGCCCAATTAGTTCTAAACATTGTCCCAACTCTCCATTACGGCTGTCCATTTTATGCAATTCAAGGCCACACCATAATAAACAGATGTATTGGCAGCACAAAGGCTCTTAATAAAAAACAGTCAACGTGCAGGTATGATAACCTTGGTTACTCTTATTTTCTTTTCCTGTGAACCCAACGTGCAGGTGTGATAACCTTGGTTACTCTTATTTTCTTTTCCTGTGAACCCAACGTGCAGGTGTGATAACCTTGGTTTCTCTTTTCTTTTCTTGTGAACCACGTGTGAATCAGACTAAAGGAGGCAAGTCTTCATTGCTGATATTGCTGTGTGCTTCATGCTGTAAAATCACACAAAAGCTGCAGGTGATGAAGAGGAGGTGGGAGGATTTTATGCACCTCCCCTGGAGCCCTTTTATGCAGCTCTGACAAATGGCTCCGTCCCAACTCCTCAACAACAGGCAGAAGAATGGGAGACTGGAGTGCTTTGAGATCACTTATGCTCAATTATGAAAAGAGAACGAGCTATTAGACCATTAATCAGCCAGTGAGTGGTATGAGTTGTGAGTCAGACAGCGGACAGTGGACAGTGGAAGATGAGTTGCCCCACAGCTGCAGCTCTGAGTAAAAGCATTTTGCCAGTCCCCCTGAAGCCTCCACTTCAGAACATCATGCCAGAAGATGTACTGTGCCGCTGAGCAGCGGAAGAGAGGGGGAGGGGAAGAGCGAGAAAGAGAGAAAGAACCTGATCTCCTTGTTTGAGATCCAGCAGAGGGCACTATGACTCCTGACGCTTGACCACTCAGGAGGGAGTTGGTGGCCGCCATTCAGACAGGTCGTATTTGTGGGGATAAATTTCTCATTGCCATTCCACACATGCCTTTCGTGACTGACATTGCAATTATCGGTTTTGCATCATTG
The DNA here is from genome assembly GCF_017589495.1 of Alosa alosa. Taxonomy (NCBI): domain Eukaryota; kingdom Metazoa; phylum Chordata; class Actinopteri; order Clupeiformes; family Clupeidae; genus Alosa; species Alosa alosa. The sequence continues at coordinate 26,300,462 of NC_063202.1, forward strand.
ATACCTCTTTGAGGCGTGACCGCATACAGACTTCATGGAAATAAAAACATCTGTCCATGTAACCATTGTCTTTTTCTTTCACACGCTCCTGCTAGTCTCATTCCCCCTCTTCTCACTTCAGATCTCTGAACATCCACAACCCAGAGTTCTCAGCTGTTGGAAATAAGGCAAATCCAATTACAGTTGATCAATGGCAGAATAGTCACGTTTGTCACATATGACAAATGGCTTAGAGAGCGTTTTTAATTTGTAGTCTGACATAGTAAATAATCCACTTGATATTTACTTAACTCTATTGTTCACCTTTCTTACCTGTCTTCCGAATCTTCTACGTAGCCGATGGCTAATAATCGCTATCACACTGTACAGCAATATTGTACATAACTCACAACCTAGTGTGTTAGAGGGATCTTGAATTAGACATAAGGGATTACCTGAATTGTATTTCTGCCTGCCACTGTTCCTTAATCAGCCCCAGCAGTGTTTAATGCAGCTGTGCACTGCAACATACAGTATAATAGAATGGCAAGCTACACCACACACAACACCGACAACAGAATCTATCCAGCAATACAATCTGCTCCTCTCCCTCACATGTGTCATCAGTTTCCTTTATTATAGCCTGCCGGGGCATCTTACACCTCCTAGTGGTGCCACTTCCTTCTCCCCTCATGGACACAACAGTTTGAGAATAGGCTACAGCAACCCCCCCTGAACACATTACCACAGTAGTTAATATGCAGCTCTCACCCTCTGTGTTCTCTTCAGGCCACAGAGACGAGGGATTTCTCCTCAACACCAATCGAGCCATGTTTCCGTCCTCATCCCCTTTTTGACATCTTCAGCCTTCCTCATGTTCCCCCAGCTGGCGTATTGTAAATCTCATTGCCTGAGCATCACCAGGGCATGAATCCAGAGCTGAACATGTACGTGAGGTGGATTGATTGCGGTATTGAGGTGTTTTGGTTGGAGCGGTTAGGCTAGTCTCCAATCTGTTTCTGTAGCTGATTGTATTAGAACCTGGACCACACTTCAGATCTCATTACAAGAATGCAATGTTTGATACATTCTTTGACATACAATATATACAAAATGCTGCAGCAATGACTTGACATGAAAGGTGCAAGTTTGACTGTGTATTTTGCAGTGCATGCGCATTGTGGCCGGAGCGATGTCAGACGCACAAAGTGGGCAGTCAGGCCAAAGTTGATTAATAAAAGATAGATAGATCAGAATTTAACACTGGTTGCATGTGATTGGCTTATTCAACTTTACTTTACCAGAGAGGTCTTGCCCATTTCAGAGTCCCAACCTTGACATAACTTATACCTATATGGCCGCCAAACTCGGGCCTGAAGTGTTACAAATGATTAAATATTTTAGTTACAACACTTTTTCACCTTTAACATATCTCTAGTGTGATGATGCAACCTGTGATATAAACTGCATAAGCACGTCACAGACTCACAGCTTCCTAATAAATATTTTATTGTTTACATGATTCAATATTGAAGTAGGTAATATTGTGAAGCCAGGCCTTTGGATATATGAGACTGATGTTTATCCTAACCAAAGTAAAGGCCAATATTCTATTTCATTTGAGTGTGTGAATATGTGTGAGAACATGTGATGGTCTATCTCATTTGAAGACATCCATTGTGTGAAATTAGAGATTCTCAAGACTGAAAATTCTGGGGTGAAGTGTCTGATAAAATAAAAGATAAGTGTATTGAATCATAACAGCCCAAGAAGAGATGGGACACAGTGCACAGTTACAGACTAGCTCAACATGACATGAAGGTTTAATGCAGTGTAATTCTAAGACTGGAATATTCTATGGGTGCATGCAGTTTAGAGCTTATAAGGCCAGTTGAGGGCAGAGAAAGAAACCATGTAGTGAATTCTCTTGTAAGTAACAAAGACAGATAAACTACAAATAATGGTAGAATGACCCCTAGGAGAGAAGGGCATGGGCATGGAAAGCCCCCCAGAACATACAACTACTTTAAAAAATGCAAGCTTAAATTCAGTCATAAATTAACTACAGTATGCAAATAAAAACAACTAGTGAACCTGACAACAGCTTTCTATATATATATATATATATATATATATATGTTTGTGTACATCAAGAAACAAAGGTTCACGCTCATGGTAATGTAGACACACTCCTTCTCCGTGTGTGCAGTAATTCTGATTGATTTTAGATTAGCTGTTTAATGTTTATCAAATGCATTGCATGGGTGAGAGCAGATTCAATGTGTGGCCCTGTTAGACAAAGCAAAAGGAAAATGGGAAAGCTCAAGGCAGATGCCAATGTCATTCACACAGATAATAAAACAATTATGTTCTCCTCGGTCATCGAGAGTGTTTGCTTAAGATAGAGGGAATCTCACAGACATATAATTAAACACTGACACTCATGGAGCAAGCAGTAGACTCATCTCTCTCTCTCTCTCTCTCTCTCTCTCACACACACACACACACTCTCTTACACACACACACACACACACACAAGAGAGAAGGCAGAGAGAGAGAAAGAGTGACTGAGGCTGATGAGGATAAAATCTGCAAGGGGAATGAAAGTGAGTCTATCAAGTCCAAACAGATTATACAAAGGTTTCCACACTAAGTCTCTATGTGGGTGGGTGTGCATTCAGCAGAGCATTGTGCTATCGGTTCCACACCATATGGCAGTGCTATGACAGGCCTAAAAGGGAGGACAAGGTCTCAATATTGTGTTTGGCAAATCCCACACACGTTAGTTTCTTGAATTACTAGAACACTCAGAAAAGACAAAAACTTATGTTGTGAAAACTATGATATACGTTTTAGAGGATGTAAATGGCATGAGCTTCACCAATTGTGTAATATAGCTTTTGATCTGGGCTAAACAAGAGGGTGGGCAAATGCTCCAAGAAAGTTAGCACAGAGCTCCGAAGAAAATGTCATAATCTATTTGGCACTCCTCCACTATTTGAGAGACACAATCTCCCCGCTGGAGCAACTCCAGGAGTGTTAGAATTATGGATCGCCAGTGTGCCAGATACTAAGCGGCATTTTGCCTAAGACCTGAAGGGACACAGGCCTGGGAGAGCCCATACTGTCCCAAACAAATGGGTTCTGGTCTCAATAATCCGCTGCTCTTTCCAAACAAATGGGTCCAAATCTGTCCGAAACCCTGTGTTCCGCTCTCTTGAGAATGTTGGTCTTGGCTGCACACTTTGAAGGAGAGAACAGTGAAGAAGTGTGAGTTCATCGAGAACCTCAAGTATTTTCTGAAACACTTTTCAGATGGGGAAGAAGAGCGAGTTTTTAGTGAGTGGTCAAATATAGAGAATGGCATGCACTGATGTCAGTCTTTCTCATGTGTGTGAGAACTGCTGTGAACAGGTGCAGAGATGGTCTATTTCTGTTAGCTGTTTCTTTTGAACTCTCTATAGGCCACAAAGCAGGTGCCCTATTTTGGTCAGTTTTTATGATAAAGCTCACAAATGAGTCCCATTACTCTCCTGTTTTGTCAAGTGCTCCCTCTCTATTGGGAATAGACACAAACCAAAATTACAGTTCACTTACGCAATTTGACACTGATGTAGTACTTTGCAAATTTGTTGATCTAAAAATCTACTTTTCTCTTGGTGGAAACCACAATTTTTTCACCACCATCATGCTTTTAAAATATATATACACAGAGATGAAAGAAGTGCATTTAGAATTTACATTTGTAATACATCATTCTGTTTGACTGAAGTGTTACACTGAGAGCAGCAGGTCAAAGATGATATTCACATGGTGATATTCATATGTGTTTTTGTATGTGTTTTTTACCCAGGTTTTGTACTGCTGTTGGTGAAAGCAGTTAAGTTTTGGATTACATCTTAATCTTGGTTTTACCAGTCATTTAGAGAATTGAGTGTGGTTATTTATTTTCTGAATGCTTTTTCAAGTCTTTCAATGAGTCTATTGGATAAGATGGTTATTTGTCATCATTAATAAGTTACAAGAAATCAGAGCTGACTGATGGTTTGTGGAGCAGCATATACATTTTTTATCAGGCTGTAAATAAATTATTTACTTACCACTTTCAACAGCTTTTGTGATATACTGTACATGAAAATATTTTGCGATTTATCTGATCAAAAAGATGGTTTAGAGGACATGTTTATATTATAGTCAATACCACTGTATATAGACTTTCACTGTACGTATATAGACTTTCATTTAGCTTGTGTACTCGTGGCATGGTGTTCCAATAAAGATGCATACTGACATGCATGTCACTGACCACAAGGACTGACACCAGAATCCACCTTCAGCTTTGGATGCACACATGCCTTTGGCCTCCTAGAGGAATCACACTCTCAATACAAAACCAAAACAAAAATTAATTTAATAAATTGGAATCTGTATATTCAAACTCAAATATTGAACTACTGTTCCTATTTTGGATGTATTCTTGTACACATTTATATGTGAAATGAATTGTGCATGGATGTCAATGACAGGTGTCAATCTGGACCTCTAAATCAATTAAGTTACGGAAGACTTTTTTTTTCAAATAGTTCAGGGATGGGATAGTAAGTGCATGTACTTGAGTTTTGAATAACCAATAATTCATCCTCATCATTTCGGAGGACATGGAAGGACAAAATAATCTTGGTAAAAAGGTCACCTTTGGAAAGCAGTGTAGTCATTTGGCATATTGTCAATAATTCACTACCTTATTTATTCAAACTGTCACACAAACTCATCAAACATCCATAGCCCTGTTCACCCATGAGTACAGTAAAATATTACCAGGATCCTGTTGTGATGACTGAAATGATAACTCGTACTCGTGACCTGCATTTGTGCGTGTAGCTATAAAACGCTCCATGATTTAATGCATGTCCAGTATCGACTAGCTTTACACAATAATCCTAAATGATGACAAATGGAAAGAAGAGCTCAAATATTTCAATCACTAACTGTGTCCAGAAGATTTTTTTCAAGCAGCCATTCTTTATTTCCCCCTCTCTCTGTTGGATAAGAACCTCTGCGTCATGTGTCTCTCTATGGCCTTCATAATCAAGACAGCTGGTGGCATATAGATCTATGTGGGTCATTGATTCAACACATTGCAGCCATCATTCCTGTGATGACAGACTGTGATGGGACAATGTCAATATTTGGATGAGACAGACATTTTTATGGGCCACAGAATTGGAGGCAAATCACAAAATCTTTGTTGTTTCTGACCTACAGCAGCAATACAGATGGCTGTCTGGGACCTAAGGAAAGAGCAATGACGATCTGAGTCGTGTTATGGATTTCTTTGGGGGGTAAGCATACATCTGAAGGGAAGCACTGCAATGAAGTTTTCATCATTTTTCTTCCTTCGTAGCCCCAAAGCGATCGATCAGTGAAAAAGTACCTCCATATCAGTAACATCAGGCCAGGACATTTCTTTTTTTTTTCTCAACATATTGCTCCTTCACATTTCAACAAGCCGTCATTGATTGAGGGGAAAATCTCACTGAATACCCTTTAAAAGCTCTACTGCCCATTACAGGCCCTACTCCATCAGTCATTACCTGAAACTGCGCTGGACTCAGTGCTGAGGTCTGCCTGCAGTCGTTAAGTATGGCAGGCCTACTAATAATCACAAATCACTAGCGCCTCTTGTTCAACAACAGCACCTGTTTTCAGTGTTTGCAGATAATGCACAGCGTGTTTGGCATGGTTCTGCTTTGTGTTTTGGTAAATACATTTATGATGCTGTTGCTCCATATGTCTCAGTCGTTCACCACCTGCCCCTCTCCCTCTCCCCCTCCCTCTCTCAAGGTGCAGAAGGTGGAACAGCATTCAATCAATGCTTGGCGAACAAAATATAATGCAAAACAGCATATGTTGCTGACATGTAAACTGTTTGTTTTCAGTCACTTTTACATTGCAGGATAAATGGTCCATATCCTCATGAGAATGTAACCATATGCATTGGCTGGAATTCGAATGAAAAGGTCTTGTGACAAGTGTGATTCTGGGGTAGCATATTTTGCTTTCAGTTAATTTGTGAAGTAATCTTTTGTGCACCTTACACAACCTTTTATTTATAAAAAGTTAGGATGTTAAACCAAGTATCTTTGTATTTTCATTTGTTCTTCCTCTCTCTGTCATGTTTTGCAAGTGAATACAACCAGACTATATAGCACGAATAAATGAGGGCTTATTACAACTTGCAAATTCTGTGCTGCAACATTGCTGACAGGCTGTCAACACCTTCTCGCTTATATCCCATCCATTTTGTTATACCTCTGCATAATATCCATGCAGTATGTCGCCTTCCCTGAGCCTTCCCCTTCAAACCCATCTCATTTTTCATTTCCTTTGTATTCCCTGACAAAAGTCATTTAATTTCTATCATGTTATTATCGGTGCATTTACTCACACGAGGCTGGGGATTCGCAAGCAGAGTGCAGATTACCATGCAGGCTCTCCCTGGTGGCATGTTCAGTCAGCTCATTTTAGATTAGTTGTACAGTATGTTGCAGTCCTACAAGCAGGGAAATTGTTGTGAGGTCTTCCTGACAAGCCTTTTCCAATTTCAAATCTAGACCAATTTGACAGGACAAGCTGTCTCTATGGCAAATTGAAAATCACACTTGAAACTTTTGGGAAACTTTAGTTTTCCTTGTTTGATAATGTCCTATTTTATTGGTGTTCTTCACTCAGAGGATTTGTTTGTGTCATGGTACACAGAAGGAGGACTAGGAGATACAGTTCACGGTGATGGGGATTTTTTGAAAGGTAAACAGAAAAGTACTTGCAGGTCCAGAATTCAAAATAAGGCAAAGACACAGGAGATCAGACTAAGGCAACTGAAGATAGGGGGCAACGTCCAACAAAGTTCATAAGTCCATAGAAACAGGTTCACATGTCCAAAACTTAACTGAATCCAAAGAAGACTGAAGAGCAGGCGAGGGAGGAGATCTTTGGCTGGATCCTTGATACAGCATTGACGAGGCCAGACAAAGTGTGTGTGTGGAGGTAGGCCTGATATACAGTAGTGCAGCTGATCAGCTGATTGATCAGCTGCAGGTGTAAGGCTTCAGTAGGCAGGGGAGAGAGAATGAATGACAGGAGGGTGAGGCTGATGAGTGGACGTGGCTGGGGAAGTGGCTGGTGCAGAGTGAGGTGCTGCTGAAGAACCTGGCAAAGCTGTGACAGTTTGTGTATAGGTGTCTGCCTTTCTCACTTTAATATTTGAGATTCTGGTGGAACAGATTACCAGCTTGACCAACATTACTGTTTGTTAAATGGCAGTGATAAGCAAATGATTTATTAGGATGTGGTCTAGCACAGAGACATGGTCCAGCCCAGTAGACAGTGTGAATGAACAGAGTTGCTTTACTGACTGGGGATTTGTACCCATTTGCTCATAATTTCCCTCATCCAGCCCCCTGGCCTTCATAATGGCTTAAAGCATTTACACAACTACAAACCACAGCTCTTGGGAGATGAATCTGTAATGAGTGAGACACCAGCCATGTTTATTCATTCACCATAGCTCCAGACTGAGTGTTTTACATAAAGAAAACTTCTAAGTGCGGTTAAGGCAGACTGATAACTGATTCCTGGGCCATTCTATTTTCAATATTCTAAAGTGACATCACTCTACCCGATGTTGGCCTGTGGATTCTATTTTAGCATTTGCATAAATCACCATTATATAAGATGACCAGACACCCTCGCCCTCGCCCTTCCTAGACATTCCTAAGAAATATCATGTAAAATTAATAAAATCACAACAGTGATGTGTAAAGCAAAGAGGTAAGCATAGGTAAGAATAGCTATCCAGATTTTGATACCACTTAATGCCGTTAAACATTAGTGGCACCAGAGTGTTAATAGGGTGGATCAATATGAAAACATCTCTAGATGAAAACCTCTCTTAATCTCTCGCCATGTAGCTCAATAACTTTTTAATTCAGGGGACAAATGTCACCATGAACAACACCTTCAGCATATAGAATTCCCATTGAACCATGTAGTGAGTTACCATGTTGTATGCGACTTAAAAAAATGACTTATGTGTCCGCCCAACTTAAAACGACAAACAAATTTTAAAAAAATAGAAAGAGAAACACTAAAAGTCAGTATCAGCTACCCAGGGTTACCCTCTGTCATAGTCAAAATGTCAGAATGCCTTAGTCTTTATTAGTACTCTATCAGGACACAAAAAAAGACAGAGGATATAAACTGGTATAGTGCAGGGCTTGTTATGGAGATTGTGGGCTGGTTTCTGTGGATGACTGACATACAGGTTGACCCCTGTAATTACCAGAGAAAGGTAAACTCAACTCAATTTAGAGTTGTCTTTAGGTCTACTGCACATAATCAGTTCAATTAAAATCAAGGACTAGCAGGATTCAGTATGAGGAAAAACAGGGCGCAGGTGGCAGATGAATGTGTTCCTGACAGTGTCATCCAGAACTAATCACACTACATTTCTTGACAGGCATGACTAATAATAATGTCACATCGTGGCCTTCACCTGGCAGCCATAGCTATTCAATGAAACTCAATCTCCACAAAAGCTCAACTGATAAACTCTTCAATTTAGACTAAAGCATCTCTTGTGTTACATAGTAACATGCAACGTTTTTTTGCCTCAAGATGTCACAAATGTAACATTCTCAGTCAATTTAAAATAATGAATGATAATAAGATTAAAACTAGATAATTCGTCTCAACCTTTCTATTATGATGAGTTTTTTTTTCTTCTACATTTTTAATTGTTTTTAATTATTTTTTCTTTTTTTTGTTATTTTTTTCAGTAATTTTGTGTCCAATAATTCCTGGGACACTGAAAGACCAGGCTACACGAAATTAGGTGGGCATGTAGCCCCACAAGGATGACACTGAACCATTGGTTTCCATTTTGATCCGTCGCCCACCCTGCCGCACCGGACCACCCAAAAGGAGGGTAGGGTGGACACAGTTTTCTGTGAATATCTCCAGAACCGTAGGGCCTAGGAGGAGCATTGTTTTGTATGTTGGTCTCAATCGGCAATTTCAACCCATCTCATAACCACTCATTTGCGGTATAGCACCACCTAGTTAAAAATGAAAAAGCAAACATAAACACACACACATAAACACACACACAGGCATATATGCACACACACACACACACAGGCATGCACACACACACACACACAGGCATGCACACACTCAGACACACGCTCACACACACATACATAAAGACACACACATAAGCATGCACACACATGCACGCACAGACACACACACACACACACACACACACACAAACACAGACACACACTCATGCACGCAGAGACACACAGGCACGCACACACTCACACGCACTCACACACGCACACACACATAAAGACACACACTTAAGCATGCACGCATGTACATACATGCACGCACATACACACACACACACAGACAAGCACAGACACACACTCACGCATGCTTGCGTGCCAGAGATGGCAAAAGTACTCACTTCCTGTACTCAAGTAGAAGTACAAATATTTGTGTTAAAAAATACTCTGGTAATAGTAGAAGTACTTATTTAACTTCTTTACTCAAGTAAAAGTAACAAAGTACAGGTTTGGAAATTTACTTAAAGTATAAAAGTAAAAGTAGTCTTGTGAATGACAACAATTTTTTATGCAACGGTACCTGGACCACACAAATGTTACCAGAATGCAGGACTCTCTTTTTAAATCTTCCCATAACCTGTTGGGCCATTTCTAGGCTTTCCCCCCCAATATTGCACTGCCTACTTCAGAGGGTGTTCTTTTGGCCTACCATCAAATGCTGGACATCTTCAGAAAGCTAAGATCCTGTAGTTTCTTAGGAAGCACTGGCACAGAGTTACAGAGCCTAGAATATTGTTTTTTTTTCTTTCTGCCGGAAAACAAGCATCTTTGAATTGACCACATTTCAGCCCTCTAGGTCACTTGATATGATTTTAGAAACACAACTGAGCCCTAGCACCAGGTCTTGCGAAGCTGTGTGCAAAAGTAGATCATTGTAGAATGAAATATAAGTACTTTAGATCATTATTTGCCAAGGTATGCTCATGCGTTTTGTAATGCCCTATGGAAACTCCCCATAGGACTTTTGGTTATCCAAAATGCATACTGACAATAAAAGTATGCATTTCTGAGGTTTCTTGTAGACTATTTGGATTAGCCTATGTCAGGTTCTGATATAAAATGACTACACAAAATGGAATAATTACACCAAAGTGTCTATTTTTACATTTTCTTTGTTGGCTTCATGGGTGTGTTTATAAGATGGACTATACATCTGTACAACTAATATTGGATAAAAAAACATGAATATTTAATTCCTATGGATTCCTGTGAATATTTCAAGACCAGGAATGTAGTGGTAAAATCAGAGGTGGGTAAACTATGAATTCTGTGATCTTGGTAAGGTGGACTGCGCCATGCGGTATCAGATTTTTAGAAAAGGCATTCAGAACATGTTTGATGAAGGTGGAGGTTATTGTCCAATGTTTATAACAATACAAGTGGCATTAAGTGGTTCATAGAGTGTTGATGAGTGTAGGCCTACATATTGTTATTGTGGATAATACAGTGAGATTTTTAAATATTAACAGTTATATTGGTGAATAAACTCTTTTAAGAGGTGGATGAATTCTAATAAGAGATGGATAAACTATTTATGAAATTTCAGAAGTGGAAACTGCGTTTACTTGTGTTTAGCCTCCACTACATCCCTGTTCAAGACCCAATGCTGCATCTACTTAAGGATAATGGCTACACTGCAGCTAAAAGTTAGGGAAGCATCAAAGGCTAGGAGAGGCATTGAGACATACTACTACGTGCTAACGTTAACGTTACTGCCATCAAGCTGTAATGATTTGCCGCGAATGAATGCCGCCCAAATCTGTCGAGTCATCTTGTGCGTCTGGTGCGTCAAGTGCAGCGTATATTCCCATCCACTATTGATGATGTGAAAAATAATAACGGTAGGCTAACTCCACTGAAATTATTTGAAACTAAAGTAACGAGCCAGTTTTCTAAAATGTAAGGAGTAGAAAGTACCGATATTCGTGTTAAAATGTAAGAAGTAAAAGTAAAAAGTCCCCTCAAAAATAAATAGTAAAGTAAAGTAAAAATATTTTAAAAATCTACTTGAGTACGTAACGAAGTATTTGTACTTCGTTACTTCCCATCTCTGGTGGGTGCACACACACACACACACACACACATGAAGACACACACTTAAGCACGCACGCATGTACAGACATGCACGCACATACACACACACACACAGACAAGCACAGACACACACTCACGCATGCGTGCATGCACACACACACACACACACACACACACACACACACACACAGTCACACACACACACACAGTCACACTCACACACATGCACACGCATACACACACAGACAAGCACAGACACACACTCACGCATGCATGCGCGCACACACACACACGCATGCCCGCATATGCACACACACAGGCACGCACACACACTCACACACACACAGGCACGCACACACACTCACACACACACACACACAAATACAAACGCACACAACACACACGCACACACACTCACAAGCAAACACACCCACACACAGAAAGAGAGAGAATCACACATATACTCACACACACATGCACACACTCAATTACATACCCAAAAGTTGCAAGACAAATTGATTACCGTGATTTATTTTTGTGGAGGTGTGCAGGACTGAGCGGCGGTCATATTTTGTACCGCTATGCGCTTCATCTAGTTTTAGATATGATTAGATTTGTATGTCTTCGTTCTAGCTCTGACTTCTGATTTATGGCTTGTGTGTGTGTGTGTGTGTTTGTATTTAAATGCATTTCACGTACCAAAACCGCTTACCCTTACTCTATTTCTGCCTATGTATCGCCATCTCTTCACTTGGCCACGTTTTTGGAGATTGGCTTCTTCAGAATAACTTTAACAAAGGCAAGATTTAAAATTGGCCCTGAAATAACATCAAAGGATTGAAGTCAAACACATGGAGGAAGAATGACAAATGCATTAGATGTGCTGTCTCTCTCTCTCTCTGTGTGTATGTGTGTGTGTGTGTGCGTGTGCGAGTGTGGATGGCTGGGTGTGTGGTGGAGAGAGAGATCATAAGTGCGAGAGAGAGAAAGTTTGTCAGACAGTAGTGATCAGAAGCACGACTAGACAGACACTAAACATATTGTAATATTGGATACAGGATAATGAGTGGTGCTGTCCAAGACAGAAATCTCATTTTAAATAAATGTCCTCATATTGCTATAAAAGTTACACTTGATCTGTGTTGCAGAAATATGCACTACCACACACTCAAAGATATGACATATATAATTAATTCCTCTAATCCCTAAAGATGTACTGGAGTTCAGCACATTATGTCTGTGTAAGTAGATGATAGGTTATGGGTACACAGGCTCCATCTTGGATGTAAGGTAATGTACATTTTTTGTATGTAGGTGTGAAAATACGGCCCTTGCGGTCCATACCCACACGCAGGATAAGTGGCTAGGACTCACTGAGTTGAAGAGGTGATGGGGTGAAAACACAGCAAGTAAACGTGGATTTTGGTGGAGAGTGTAGATTTATTTACAGTGCGAAAACAGTGCAAACAAAAAAACTTGACAAAACAAAACAAAATTCTTAACTCAACCTCACAGCATGCTGGCACTGTCAAGACTCCCCTTCCCTCTCAAGACTCTCTCTTTAGCCTTTTCTTCCTTTCTTTAGCCTTCTACCTCTCACAAGGCAGAAGCACCTTGCTTTAAATAAAGCCAACCAATTAGGGGCTAATTGGTTGATACCAATGTGACGGGGGGAATCTACCCAACACATGTACAATCAAACATTTAAAAACACATTAAAATACATTTACATACATTCCACCATAAATGATAATGGCAGTATTATATATCCATAATAAAATAATAGTAGCACTGCTATACATACAATTATTTAAAATGTGTATGAAAAACACCCCCGAACAATCACACGCAGAGTCCCCAACCAGGGAGTAATTGCCCAATTGCATTGGGCTGGTGCTTCTTGGGGGACACAAAGTTGTGTGGCACCAGGAAGTGAAAGTTGTCAGGGTTTGTGTTGGAGGCATGTGTAGGAGGAAAATAGTCAGTTTAAATGTTGCAGGAAGAGTTAGGCGGGTTGGTGAAAAAGAGGGCTACCTTTTCACCTTAGGCTACTCTTTCAGTTAAATTTAGTCGCTTTAGCATTTAACATTAAATGTTAATACTTTCCTGAAGTCTGAACCCATGATGTGAGGACTTCCCTTCCAGTACCTGGTCAGAGAAATCACTTGCACCAAAGTGGCTCTGACATTGCCAGATCTCCACAGAACTGCTGCTAAGCTGCCATGCTATCGCTACTTGCTGCCTTGACCAGTGTTGAGATAAAAGGTGCGTAGGAATTCACAATACTCTAGTGATCTGTTCACAAGACTGCTAATCTGCTGGTTAATTTTCGAACGAGCTTGGTTAACTTTCCAATGAGTTCTACCAATGGCAATTGTTAGAATGAGGGAGTATTCACACTAGACTGTTTAGTCTGGACCCAGGTTTGTTTGGACCTATGGTTCGGTGATTTTTGCTAATGTGAATGCAGTCTACCTGCAGTCACTAGAAAACAGTGGTCTGGGCTACCGTTCATTAGAACTCCGGTGCAGTTTGATTGCTAACTGTTCCAAAAGCAGGAAATAAACTGTTTTTGCTAGAATAGAAGTAGTTTTGCTAGAAATAGAAGCTAGTGTTTATGACATAAACTGATCCAGGTCCGCAAACAATAATGTAATGTGAACAGAGACCAGCTGGGTCAGGGCTTGGGGGAAATAATCGCACTCAGGTTGTCAGGACAGGACACAAGCACAAGACTCTTTCAGACAGAAGTGCAAGTGAAGACAAACTCGCTTTATTGCGACTTACAAGACTCTGACGTGACAAAAAAGACGAACCGACAAAGGATAGAGGAACAGAGGGGTGTAGATATACACGACAACTTAACAGATTGACAGATGACTTGATGAGACCAACAAGACAATAAATGGGGAACAGGTGAGAGCAGAAACGGAGGGAAATTAGCAAGGCAGAAAGTACAGACCAAATAAGGGGAAGGGTGGAGACATGAGGGATATAGTGGAGGCCAAACGCATGTAAACGCTGTTTACACGCACCTCCTGAAATTCGGAAATAACGTTTACACACCTCTAGATTGCATTTATCCACCTCTAAATTGAGTTTCTCTACCTTTAAATAGTGTAACGTTCTTAAACAATTCTAAATTGAACTTATGTCATTTTACAATTGTCTATAGTTTCATATTGTACGTATTGTTGAACCTGGCCTGCGCAACACAGTTTATCCATATTGTGTTGCATTAAGGTGTCAGTGACCAATCGTCTTGCGGCAGTCAGCAGAAAGCATCAAAGATTATTCACACCGCATGTCATGTAAACGAGTTTGGATAATGAATGGATTTTTAACATGGATTTTCCACTGATTTCTGAAGCATCAAATATTCTTACAGTGTTTTCAAAACACTCCGTTTTAGGGGGTCATAGCAGTAGAGCAGCAGAGGGGCTTAGAGCAGTGTGGAGAACACGTGTAAAAGCAATAAGTGTTGTGTTTAATAGAAAGTGTGTATAAGAGAAGAAAAACACAATAATGTGGACATACCAGTAGTCTCAATCAGATCATTTAAGATTTAGACTTCAGAGGTCAAGATGATTAAAACAACAAGCTCTAAAGCCTTACATGAATCATTCCTCTGTTCTGCAGAGGTCAAGATGATTAAAACAACAAGCTCTAAAGCCTTACATGAATCATTCCTCAGTTCTGCAGAGGTCAAGATGATTAAAACAACAAGCTCTAAAGCCTTACATGAATCATTCCTCAGTTCTGCAGAGGTCAAGATGATTAAAACAACAAGCTCTAAAGCCTTACATGAATCATTCCTCAGTTCTGCAGAGGTCAAGATGATTAAAACAACAAGCTCTAAAGCCTTACATGAATCATTCCTCAGTTCTGCAGAGGTCAAGATGATTAAAACAACAAGCTCTAAAGCCTTACATGAATCATTCCTCAGTTCTGCAGAGGTCAAGATGATTAAAACAACAAGCTCTAAAGCCTTACATGAATCATTCCTCTGTTCTTCAGAGGTCAAGATGATTAAAACAACAAGCTCTAAAGCCTTACATGAATCATTCCTCAGTTCTGCAGAGGTCAAGATGATTAAAACAACAAGCTCTAAAGCCTTACATGAATCATTCCTCAGTTCTTCAGAGGTCAAGATGATTAAAACAACAAGCTCTAAAGCCTTACATGAATCATTCCTCAGTTCTGCAGAGGTCAAGATGATTAAAACAACAAGCTCTAAAGCCTTACATGAATCATTCCTCAGTTCTGCAGAGGTCAAGATGATTAAAACAACAAGCTCTAAAGCCTTACATGAATCATTCCTCAGTTCTGCAGAGGTCAAGATGATTAAAACAACAAGCTCTAAAGCCTTACATGAATCATTCCTCAGTTCTGCAGAGGTCAAGATGATTAAAACAACAAGCTCTAAAGCCTTTACATGAATCATTCCTCTGTTCTTCAGAGGTCAAGATGATTAAAACAACAAGCTCTAAAGCCTTACATGAATCATTCCTCAGTTCTGCAGAGGTCAAGATGATTAAAACAACAAGCTCTAAAAGCCTTACATGAATCATTCCTCAGTTCTGCAGAGGTCAAGATGATTAAAACAACAAGCTCTAAAGCCTTACATGAATCATTCCTCAGTTCTGCAGAGGTCAAGATGATTAAAACAACAAGCTCTAAAGCCTTACATGAATCATTCCTCAGTTCTGCAGAGGTCAAGATGAATAAAACAACAAGCTCTATAGCCTTACATGAATCATTCCTCAGTTCTTCAGAGGTCAAGATGATTAAAACAACAAGCTCTAAAGCCTTACATGAATCATTCCTCAGTTCTTCAGAGGTCAAGATGATTAAAACAACAAGCTCTAAAGCCTTACATGAATCATTCCTCAGTTCTGCAGAGGTCAAGATGATTAAAACAACAAGCTCTAAAGCCTTACATGAATCATTCCTCAGTTCTTCAGAGGTCAAGATGATTAAAACAACAAGCTCTAAAGCCTTACATGAATCATTCCTCTGTTGTTGTTGTTGTTTTTGCCAATGCCAAGAGAGCATCTTTAGCTTCTAAGGCACATTTAACATAAGCAGTTCAAAAGCAGAGCAAGAAACACAAAGCTAGATAAGGATGCATTAGAAAGGTGTATTTTTTTGTGTATTTGGATATCATTTTGACTCAAATATAATGTTTGGCACACAAAACCCATTCTGAAAGTACTCTGACTGACCATTGTCCTCTAGAGAATTAGAGAAGATGAGCGGGAAGGTGGGACAGGGAGAAAATGTTGGAACTGGGTTAGAGCAAGTCTCCTGCGGAATGTAGAGCGTGGCAGATTGTCCCAGATGTGTTGAGATGAGTGTTCTTGTGAAAGTAAATTGGAGCCCATTCTTTTCTTAGGATACCTTTTTGTAGTATTGCACCTTTGCCACCGTTTAACATATTTCTGCAAGTCCATCAATGAAAACATCAAAGCAATCTAAAACAAAACCCTTCTGCCTTACATGGACACCTGCATGTTCTGCCATGGACAAAGTTTCACCGTTCCAGTAGTTGATAGTCATTTGACATGATTTATAAGACCATATTACTCCTATTCTATAGACATATAGAGTTCATTCACACTTTCATATTGAAAAAGTTCAAAGACCTTTTTTTAACGATTCCCCGAGGTTTGGTTATGCTAAAATAAAGCAAACATTTACAGTTTGAATGCAGTTAGAATGCAGTGAGGTTTGTCTTTTACTTTCACAAAATATAATGTGCCCTTTCCACTGGCTTTTTATTCCTCTGGAATTGTGCATTTCTCTTTATGAGTGATCCATACTGTGACGCCAGATTGCCATTATAATTGCATGTGAACACACCTGTTCACATTTACTCCAAATTTGTTATTTGACTTGCCTTAGCACCTCTAGTTGGTAGATTGATAGTGAAAAAAACATTAAAATTTTGTCTATTCAAAATAATAAAAAGAAAATCAACAATGTATCTGACAAAAAACTATTTATATTGAGATGTATGTTTCTTTTATTGTAAATCCTCAAAGATTTCCTATACCACACTACAATCAGTGGAGAGAAGCCTCAGGTTCCCAGACAATGTGTGACTACAATCAACTGATGGAATTCCTGATAGAGGGCTCTGCCTGAGAGCACAGGGACATGTCAGCCACAATAATGAGCCAGGAGAACCAGAGCAGGCAAAGCAAACAATGAACGAGAAACTCTTTCCTTTAGATTGAGAGCACCTTTTATACGACCTGTGAGAGCTGAAAATGTTAATTCTATTAGGGATTTTATTTGTCAGCCAACTTAAGCATACTCTTTGTTTGCAAATCTGAGAGGTTGCTCAAGTGTGAAGAAAACCAATCAAACTAAACTAACAATTGAAAACAAAGGGTATTTCTTCCCCCCACTACAAGAAATGAGTTACAATTTGAAAGTCAAATAATGGGAAATAGCCTCAGACGCTTATGCTTTGAGCTACAGTTCAAATTATTTCATGCCATGGGGTGCCTACAGGCTAAATTGAAGTAGGCATTATGCTTCTTGCCCTAATTCTAATTAAAATGAGTGATATACGAAGCCAGTGGCAATCATTTGTGTTTTATTCACTACTTGGAAATGAGAACAAGGGATGTAACACAAAGAAGGTTGATCACACATTTGAATATCTGCATTCACAGAGATTTACTCTCATTTTGTAGTCAATTAAGTCTTTCTTTATCAGTGTTTCTATCATGAATGCATAATACATTTAGTTATACTGTAAAGCTCAGTAGTTGAAGATCATATTTAGAGCTGACTGTTGTTATTTAGAGGCCCATTTCACACTAAACCTACACCCTCATTCTGGAAAGGTAATAACATTATCATAGATACTGTACAAATTCAACCCTTCTTTGATTCATTCCTGTGCAGAGGAAATAACAATTAAAAACATAACATAAAAACAGGTTAACTGTGATCTGGGGTTGATAAATGTCCACAAATATTGTCTATAAATATCAAATATGGTGAAAAGAAAGTCAAGAAGGGTCTTCACTTTTTGTCGATATGGCATGTATTGGTAATTATAATGCTTGCTTTATCCAGTAAACTAACAGGTAATGCAGGGATCGAGCACTCTATCACAGAAGCAAAACATCTTTAGCTGCTAATTCATTTTGTGGAATATTATCCATTTGTGCCACAGTGCCAAAATGCATTTCCTTTCATCATCTGTAACATTTTCTTCCATTAAAAAAAATCCCTTCTCTGATGTTTTCCTGGGTATAAGATAAGTTATTTATTCTCAGCCTATTATGTCACTAATGTTTGCTTCATAGTATGGATTGTTGACTATGAGGAAGGCCTACAACGTAGGGAAACCAGTGCTTTCACATGAAATGTACCTATCCATCCATTAGTGTGGCTGTCGAGGGAAAGTAAACAAAGGATGAGAGGGGAGAAGGTTAATATGGTTGGCAGCGTGATAAGAGAAAGCTCCACACTCCAGACCACAATGACGTTTTCAGAGGCGTTTAACAGAATTGTTGTACAATGGTGGATGAACATACAGTATATAAACAATAACATATTAAGCTGACCTGAAAATGGGAATTCCTATAGCTTCCATCTATTGTGATGGATAAAGGAAAATAGAAGGAAATGGGCAGAGAGAAGAGATAGTCTCTACATCCAAGTGATCTGTGTGGAGGGAAGTATAATTGCTCACCATTGACATTCCATCATTTCTTATCTTCTAGCAGCAAACACAGATTGGTTCATGGAATACATGGAATTACCAGGAAATGTGATCCAGGAGATCCTAGTCTTATGCCCTTTCCGCACATTTGTGACCAGACATGTACATCCTGAAACACAGATTCATGAATATTGTATACCCTTACAAGAAACAGACATGATGAAGGATATGCATGCTCCATAGCATTTGTTTTTCTTTGTGTAATGGTCTCTCATACAGATCACATTTCAGCTCACAAATATATAACATTCAAATGCTTGTATAGTCTATAAGAGATAATGATGGGGACGTGGGAATACATCAGTTAATAGTTTCATTAAATAAAATGAGAAAAGTAAAAATGTGAAATATTCAGGAGTCCCATAACAGTAAATTAAATTTGTTCTGGGGTAAAAGCCTGTGGCACTTCCCATTAAAATGCATTATCATTTGTTCTTTTTCTAAATTCAAAACTGAAATTATTTGGTGATGCCAAGTTTAGCTTTTTGGAAAATTTGGAATCAATTATGAGTTATGACAAACTGAATAATACAAACAGACAAAAATATGCAAATTCAAAACAAATCACAGACTCTTTGCTAACAAAGGGTTAAAAAAATGCATTTTACCTGAGACCTTCACAAGCTTTTTTTGTGGACATGGAGATTCCAGAAGAATTAATTTCCGAGAGCCCACATCTCCAGAACCTCTCACTGTGTGTGTACAGTGTTTGGCTTATTCTGTGTGTTGCTTATTTCTACATATGTACATGCTACTAGGTAACATTTAAGGGGAGAAGTCTACACAGATGAACTCTTAAGCAATTTATAACAAATGAATAAAATGATTTCAGTTGTACAACAAACTTACTAGGCCTACTGTGATACTACCCACGTACTGCCAATATTCCATTTTACCTGGAGCTATACAGAAACCTCAACATTTTGTTCTGATAATCTTCCATCTTTAGTAAATGTGTATTAATCCTCAGCAAATATTATGGACTATTTATTTGCACCTGGGCAAGTGTGCAAGCATGTCTACCAATGACTGCAGGGCAGCATAAAAGATACAATTTCCTAAATCACAGGATCACAGGAAATTGGGTGCATTACAAATACTGTATAAGGGTACACAGGAGATCACAATTTAGTCAAATGTGCCCTCAAAATTTGTTCTCTCCCAATGACCACTCTTGGACTTGTAGTTTTTAAAAAGTGAAGCATATCAGGACTCTGATGGCCAGGACACATTGTCTGTCACGTTTGCAGAATGGCTGCGTTGCATTGCTGCTGCAGCACATATCTGCTTGTGTTCACACAAGGAAATCTCTGAAGTGGCCCTGCAGCAGAGCTGCTACTACAGTATCTTTCCAAATAGAGTTTGCTGTTTAGATAATGTGCATAAATCCACTAGAGGGAGAGCAACTTCACAGAAGAGAACTTCTGACGGCAAATTTAATGAAAAGTTGGTAAACCATCCTTCTTACCTAATTTGAGGGTGCTGATTCTGAATATTTTGTTTACCAAGCTCAATTCTGAGTTCTAAGCCACATAATCAGCATTTTAACATAAAATAGCGATTTCATTGCTTATTTTTCCCTAAATTGGGTTGATTTCAAAAGTAATCACTAAAACCAAATATAAGTGTTCTCTAAATACACTAAATACATGTTTGAGCATTAAAGAAACCATACTATAGTTTATTAATGTATTTAATGGGAACATGATTACAGTTTACATGTAATAAACTCGGATATTCTAATCAAAACACAACCATATTTTTATTGCTAACATAGTGAGTCACTCATGTGGTGTTTAATGCATTTCATCACAATAACAAGTTGCACAGATAACCTTCAACTCAGAAAATATTCCACAGTACATATGAACTTAGATAGCGGGAATAAGCTAATGCAGAACTGCATCTACCGTCAGAAACAACCGACAAGTAAAAAACATTTTACTTCTAGTAACACTGGATTTGATATGTGTGCTTGCCTCCTAGTAGAGCTTGATAATGAGCTCTTCTAATATGCCACTGAGCAGCATCACTTGTTTGTGGTAGAGCCTCCGATCCTCAACATCTAGAAAACAGAGTGGCTCTGGCATAGTGTTGTCACAATACCAAAATGATGACTTCGATACAATACCTGCCATAAATAATATTGATACTCGATACTAAAACAATATCAAAATCCTAAAATATCTGGAAAAGAAAGGATGCAGGCCTCCTCCAAGTGTATTGAGTCATTTGTGTTGAATTTGGTACACTTTTGGTCAATTCTGGGTTTTAAACTTCCTACATTATTATTTTTGTAGTCAGTAAAATAGTAGTTTGTGTGTGATTAAGTCCTTTATTGTTTGTTATAGCTCAATTATATTGTGTGGTGTTTTGACAATAAATTACTTTTAAATAGCCAAAGTAGGCTAGATCAAGGTCAGTGTTCAAATTACTGCATGCAAATCACTTAATGCTATGCAGAAGAGCCTAATCTTTAGGCCATCTGATGTAGACTACCCTAGGCCTTCCCGTGTTTATGGGATTTCTTTGACAGTTGCAAAGGGAAAAAAGTGAAGATAGTCTTCTTTGCCCCCAGTGTAATTTAATAAGGATGTTTCAACCACTCAGGGGTGCGTTTCCCGTACAACTACGGAGGTTAGCTTTTTACTAACGTGGTACGATGCATCGTTCAACTAACCAACATGTAAGTTACGACTGTTTCCCAAAACCGTCGTACTTACATAGTACTTTGTTAGTTTGAACCATGTTGGTTTCAACCAACATAGTTCAGACTACAATGGTTGCAGATGTGTTCGGACAATGTCGGGCTCTGTCGGTTAGAGCCGAAAGCATGAAGTCACGTAAAATTAATGAAATTTGACATTGCATGACGTTTCCTGGGCCCAGCAGTTATAATATCAATAGTAATAATAATAATAATAATACTTATTTCAACAATAGGCAGTAATTTCAATAGGCCCTAGACTATGTATGCTTTTAAAAATATATATATATATTAGGCTATTAATAATAATAATAGGCATAACATAATAATGATAATTTTAATAATAACGTCACAGTCTATTGAACGTAGCCTACTAATTAGCCTAATCAGTGAAGCATAAATCGCCAACCGGCCAATATTTTCGTTTGTTGTAGCGTGACAAGGTGGCGTGAAAGGAGAGACCTCTGCATTTCGGATCTTGTAGTTGTAGGTTCGAGCCTAGATAATGATCGTTTAACAATGGTTTTGGAATCTTGGATAGGCTCAAGCACTAAATATTCCTATGATCGTTTAGAACCTGTAGTCCTAGTTTTAACTACTGATTGGAGACCATATGCTTACTAGCCTAGGCTTAGGATAAATGTATATTATGTTCTATGAAAATTGGCATGGTTAGATTAGATTCAACTTTATTGTTATTGTGCAGAGCACAAGTACAAATACAACCAAATACAGTTTGCATCTAACCAGAAGTGCCAAAAAGGCAGAAAAGTGCAATGTGATATAGTATAGACAGGTGCATAGACAGGACAAGACATATAGTGCCGTGTAGACAGTAGTATACAGTTGGTTTGCAGAAGGTGATTTAGAGTAATATAAATGAAATATAAATATGTGCAGTATCTTAGCAGTTACCTTACAGTAAGAGCAGAATAAATATGGATATGTAATATGAACAATGTTGAACAACATGTTGTTGTGTAAGTGCTTTGGGTTTCACTCTTTCACTCTAAAAGCGCTATATAAATTAATACTTGTATGATTGCCCTTCATTTCAATGGGATTTTGTCATGCCTTTATGCAGCATTTTTCCAATGTTGCCCTTGTTATGTGTTTTCATTGTGACACTGAAAACTGAATACTGTTACCACACACAAGTATTTCATGATATTTTAAATGCACAAATACAGTTTTTTTTACCATTACTTTTTATCCATTGTAGTTATGAAGTTGTGTGTTGAATCACAACCAAAAAATGACAGTTCACATAGCACAAATGTTTCAATGCTCAAATGGTTGAAGGATCTGCGCCAGCTGTACCAACACACACACACACACACACAGTGTTACTGTAGGTGCTGCTCATGTTGTTGCCTTCTGCTGCTGAGATAGTAGCAAAGTCTATACTGTTGTTTTCAAATGCATGTCTATATTCCCTGAGTGCACTGACATTTCAAGACCTACTTTATTCCATCAACCCCTATGATAATACAAGCATGTCAACTGCTCCATCTAGGAGCCCAATAGCGAGGCAGAGGCGCTGGGTACAACAACGCCCATAGCGGACCAGCGTTGTTGTGGAGAGGGCCCTGGGCATGTGGAAAGGTGTGTGAGCAAATCCGGCTGGTGGCCTGAAGCTCCATCCTGCAAAGGCGTGCAGTGTAGTTTTGGTGACGTCGCTTCTGCAACATGGCCCTTCAGGATCACATCCCACTGCCGGCTGATGAGGAGCTGTTAGTGGAGGAGGTGGAAGAGGTCATTCCGGTGGCTGCTGCACACCTTCCTGCTGGCCTGGAAGCACACTGGGAATTAGTTGCACATATGTTTGGCCCCTAAACACCCAAACCCCACAATTCCCTGCCACATTCCCTGTTTTTTCCCCTTTTGTTTATGTTTTTTACATTTCTTTTAGTTTGGTGGGGGTGAGGGGGTAAATGTACTTAACTTTCCCACCATCACTTTCTCCCCATGATCCCTCCCACACACACACATGTTCCCTATGAGCCATGACATCAAAATACATACACAGATTGAAAGGTCACAAAGCAAAGGCAACTTACCATTTTTCCGCCTCCCATGACAGGCCTACCCATACCTGGGCCATGAAGGACAAGTTAAATCAGTGAAAATCATGTCACATTTTGACACTGACCACAGCACTCTGCATGCCCACTTAAGTCCCAGAGGTCTTAAAGTTCTCCAAGCAAGAGGCTACTCAACTTCACAGCAGCATTCTGTCATTGTACCAACATAATTCAGCGTAATTCATGTGTTCAAATATCAAGATCATATAATAACTGAGAGTAGCCTAACTTATACACCCGCTAAACATAGCTTGTGATCAGACAAGATACAACACAAACCCCACTCCACAGGCATACTCACCTCACATCCATCGACTCAGTCTTGAACCCCTGACCTCTCTCATGTAAAGCACACACGCTACAGTCTCTGCCACAGCACAGTTACTTCACCACATCATAATGGGCTGTAGAGTCCATATACTGTTAGCTATGTGTATGATTAGCAGATGCTTCATCCAAACACACTAACATACGACTACAATGTAACGTTATCCTTTTATAACAATTACAATGCTAGCCTCACATAACAATACCGTTGGCATTCAAAAGCTTTATCACTAGATTACTTAACTTAACGGGTGTTCGAAAGAATCTGTGCTGACACATTAGCATTAGGCTACATGTAAATTCACGAATAATAACAACACAGATGATTGCGGTCACCATAGCACTTCACCACAGGCCGCTCTGTTGTGGGCTAACTCCACAACACTTCACTTTCCACTGTACCACATAACGTTGTCCAGTAATGTGCAATTGTAGCTTCCAGCAATGCTATGGTATGGTATGGTATCCCACAGCAATGTTATGGGATCGTTTAATGGCTACCTCTCATCCATCTGTCCTCTGCGTGTTCCGTCATCAGGGTTACGTCGTCTACTATGGTTCTTACCATAGACATAATATACATAGACGCCGCATGGACCGCTGTTCCCTACTAGCGCTGACGAGATTTGGAGCCGCCATCTTGGACCGGTCATCCACTCCACTCAGTGTAATCTGTTTGGCCGGTGCAATGAGCTGTCAGCACACTTAATTAATCATATCTCACTGAATACCGAACAGATTTTCACGCGGTTTTTTTTGCTGCAAAGGTCATACATGTAGCTATGATACAGGCCACATTGTTCGAAAATACAAAATACAACCAATAGTACGGTAATGTTAAATCTTACTTGTGAAAAGTAAATCCCCCCGAGTATGGTCCGCCGATTTGAGCAGGAACATGCTGCACAGTGCTGTCATCTTGTGTTTTCTGCTGCAACGCAATGAGGAGTATGACAGGTCCAAGATGGCGGCCGCATTTCTTGTTTCCAGCAGCCAATGCGGCGTCTATGTATATTATGTCTATGGTTCTTACTACATACTACAGGTCGAGAGGTGTAGCTGTAACTACACAACTTTACGATAGTGGTTGCGAACGTTAGTTGCTACTATGGTTTTGGGAAACACTGACGCAGTGTCACGATGCATCGTACTATGTAAGTTCCACCACCATAGTTCACACTATCGTTTTGGGGAACAGTTGTGTCGTACTTACATAGTTGCAACCATGTTAGTTGCTACCCTAGTTAGCAACGATGCTTTTGGGAAACGCACTCCTGGTCATCATCAGATAGGCCTACACCATTATCTGTTGCATTATCTATGTGCATTCCTACATTAGGTCTATTTCTTTGATAGTTAACATCATTTGCTCCCACATAACAAATACCAAATAACAATACAAAAGTTTCTTACAAACTTTCCTGCATACTTCTTAAATGTGCTGCAGTCAGATGGGTGTCCTAAAGACATAACTAGATCTTGAGAATCTATTACCAATGTTGAATGAGCAGTTTTTGCAGTGATCACTACTGGACATTCCACATTGCTAGACAACACTTGAGTGAGTATAGACTTATTTCCACTTCACAAATAACCATCGCTATCTGCAATAGCTACAGTACAGGGAAATTAATCAGTTCATAGCTAAGGATTTGTCCTAGGTCCACTTCCCTTTCAGCATCATATGCAGTAATGATGCACTGGAGAACGTTTCTTTTTGTTGCACTTTATGCTATGGATATGGATATAAAGGATATCTCGTCTAAATTGTTTTGGTGTTTCCAGCTAAAACAGCTATTCCCCAACAGATTAACATCCAGCTTGACTCAACTTCACTGACCCCAACTAGATCGGCACGTAACTTGGGCATTGTAATTGATGACCGACTTAACTTCTCTGAGCATGTAGCTTCTATTGCAAAATCATGTCAGTTTATGCTTTACAACATTAGGAAGATCAGACCTTATCTGACACAAGATTCCACATAACTTCTTATTTAAACCATAGTCATCTCCAAGCTGGACTATTGTAATTCACTATTAGTTGGCTTACTTGCTTGTGTAATAAGATCATTACAGCTGATTCAGAATGCTGGAGCATGCCTGGTCTTCAATCAGCCAAAGAGGACACATGTAACTCCTCTCCTAGTTACTCTCCATTGGCTCCCTACAGTAGCCAAAATTAAATTTAAATCTCTCACTTTGGCCTATAGGACACTGACTGGATCTGCTCCTAGTTATTTTAATTCAATAATCAAGGCATACATCCCCAACCGCCCACTGCGGTCTTTTGATGAGTTTGATGAGTCTGATATGTCGACCAGTCATAAACACTAGGTCTAATTCAAGACAGTGGTTCCATGTTGGTGGAATGAGTTGCCCAGTGGTCTCCGTTCCTTTTAGTTTTGGGTTGTTTAAGAGGGGTCTAAAGACATTCCTGTTCAACATGCACTTAATTCTTTAAGTGCTTCTTATGCATTATGGTTTCTATAATAATGTTTTATTTCCATTAGGCTGTTGATTAATCAGACATTATTGTTTATTATTGATATTCTCCTTAATATAGTCTTACCATGTCATTGTTTTTTATATTATTGATTGAATGGACATTATTGTTTATTATTGTTTTTCCCCTCATTTTCATTGCTTATTTTATTAGGCTATTGATTGAATTGACATTGTTGTTTATTATTGCTATCCTCCTTATTATAGTTTGACCAACATTCTAATCTGTTCCCTGTTATATTTTAAATATTATGTTGTTTTTGTATTTGTGTGTCGCTTTGGACAAAGGCATCTGCAAAATCCCATAACCATACATTTTTTGCAAATAATGCAATCTCCATAACACTCTTCACCACTCCTCAAACATGCACAGCACACTCTTCCATTTTTCGGCATGGCTGGAATTTGAATGATAGGAAAGAGCACCAGTGAGATGTTTTAACTAGGCAAGCACAGTCGCCTTTACAGTAAAAAAAAAATACAGTGTAAATCCTCTGTAAAGACTGACAACTGTTCATAATAGTTAGTAACAAAGTACTTTCTACAGAAAAATGAGCAGTCACCTACTATTCTATCAATTTATTATCAAGGAATCTATTTTGTTTCTAAACGTCATACTGAATTTTAGCTATTATTTCAATTTATATTTTAGTTTAGCTTATTTTCATTTGCTTCTTGAGGGTCATTGGGGTAATTCCTGTCCTGTCCTACAACATATCTGATACATAAAGAGTATATTAATGCCTTATTTTTTGCAATTCCTATGATATCTGATGGCAAAACCAAAAAGTATGTGAATTATGCTAATTAGCAAGCTTAAAACTCAAAATTGAGCTTGGTAAACAAAATATTTGAATTCAGCACCCTCAAATTGTGTGAAATAGCCCCTTTACCGACTTTTTCTCAAATTTGCCAACAGGACTTTTTCTGAACGTTTGTTAGCTATCTGCTCTCCCTCTACACAATGAGCAACATTAATGAGCTGAAATGTAGACCAGAAAGCTGACTAGTTGTTACCAGAAAGCAGTCACAATATTTTGTTTACTCTCACTTGCCATATAGAGAGTGAAAGCACAGAAAACTAGGCTTACTGTCTTTCACCTCGTTAACGTATCAACAGAATGTAATAATTGCCTTCATTTGGTTTCTGCTACTTTACAGACAATTAGCCTTCTGTACCTTATCGTGTCTGTGTGAGCTGAAGTGAAGACCCAGCTAACACGTCCACATGGGCTTTATTGGGTTAGATGGGCTTCAACTGGACATGGGCTCAGAGTGCTTTTTAGTGGGTTGATGCTGGGTTGCTGACTTGTATCTTATGTTATGCTTTGAGATTAACCAGCAGTTGTTCCATGTCACACGCACAATAAATCCTTCTGAATACTGTGCTACATATTCAGAATGCTCATTTCAAGACTTCACCTTGTAATCTTTAATCTCAAAATGATTTTAAGATTATTATCATGTTACAATACTAATTACATCTGAATACCTACTCTCAATATCAACCCTCAATTCATGCCTCCATCTGGGCATTCCTGTAGGCCCTAGATGGGTGAAACCTAATAACACTTAATATTTTAGAAAAGTTGTAGAATACCAAGGCACTCATCTTCTTTGTAGTTAAAATGCCTTTATTTTAATGGGCACAACATAATTAAAACACTTCGAGTTTCGGCATGAAGCCTTCGTCAGGAACTAATTATGTTGTGCCCATTAAAATAAAGGCATTTTAACTACAAAAAATCTTGATCTTCAAAGAAATTTTCAAACAATTAAAAAGGTGTGATTTATCACATGAAAACAATGACAAGGCATTGTTCAGTAAAACATGAGCAGACAACCACTTTGATTGATGTGATGATGATCATAAAGGAATCTGGCAGCTCTCTCTAGACCCAGCTTTTCTGACTGTTTTGCTCGGCCCACCCCAAAGGTTTAGTATTGAGCAGGGCATTATTAGTGGGAGCTCAACATTTCTCACCTTATCGGAAAAGTGAGGGCTTCTTGCTGAGAGATTAGCCACACATCAAATAAATGAGATCCCCACCCAAGAGGACTTCTCTTTTCATTAGTGTGAGGTCTAGATTCTATATCGCAAACACACACACACGCGCACACACACACACACTGGCCAAAACAAATTCAGCCTCATTGGTTCAGCAGCACAGGTGTGGTTCACCTTCTCACAGTAATCAGTCAGCATGGGAAGTCAGAAAAGCAGTTAATGTGAGAGTGTAGTACAAGTTTGCAGTATATTTCGTAACATCCACTCATTCACTAGTCACTACATAATTCACTACAGTATATGAATTATACTGATTGCACTATAGTGCACTACTTTATGTACACTGTAAAAAATAATAAGTAATGGTTACTTGAAAAAAGGGTGGAAACTCGTTGCCTTAAATAAGTTAAGTAAACAAAACTTTTCTCTTTCAAGTTATGTTTACTTGATGTCTACAAGTAATGCTTACTTAGAAGAAGTTATCCTTACTTAAGACTTTAAAGTTCTGGTTACTTACTTCCAACTAGTAAAGTTTACTTCATGCCCTCAAGTAAAGCTTACTTGAAACAAAGTTGTATTTACTACTGTTAAATGAGTTACCCTTACTTTGAGTTGTAAAGGGTACTTTATGTTGGTTAGTAAAGTTTACTTGCAGAATATACACAAATAGTTGGCACTATTAGATTAGATAACTTTATTGTCATTTTGCAGAGTACAAGTACAAAGACAACAAAATGCAGTTTGCATCTAACTAGAAGTGCAAAAAGCAGAAAAATGCAATGTGATATACAAAGACAGGTGGTGCATAGACAGGATAGGAAATATGCGTGTAAACAGTAGTATACAGTTGGTTTACAGAAGGTGGTTTAGAGTAATATAAATTAGGTATAAATATGTGCAGTGTATTAGCAGAATAAATATGGATATATTTGGTATGAACCATATAGACATATATGTACAGTATACAGCTATGTGCAGTGTGGTAACAGTACTGTAGTGCAGAAACAGTAACATTATAACAGTAGTAAGAATATGTGTATGTGCAGGATGAATAGTATGAAGAGCAGTAGAAAATGGAATGGCTATATGTGTAATTACAGTATGTACATTTGTAAATAAATAGAACACTATGGGTGGGATAGGGTAGTGCAATTGTCCACGGGGGGTGGGTGTCCCCCGTCAAGGTTTCCGTGGTCATGGTGGACACCTCAACAGGCACAGGCAAGGGGGCATCGGGCGGGGGCTTAGTTGGTTGGTTGTCACCGGGATGCACAGCTAGAGTTCAGTAGGGTGACAGCCGCAGGGAAGGAGCTTCCTCTGAACCTGCTGGTTTGGGTGCAGAGAGACCTGTAACGCCTCCCAGAGGGGAGTGGGGTGAACAGTCTGTGGTTGAGGTGAGAACAGTCTTTGATGATGCTGCGCGCCTTACGCAAGCATCACTTGCCCTGGATGGCCTTGATGGTGGGGAGTGAGGAACCAGTGATGCGTTGGCCAGTTTTCACCACCCTCTGCAGTTTTTTTCGGTCGTATTCTGGTGTAACCTCCATGTTTCAATCAGTAGTGTTTGAGCAACTGACCTCTGACTTCACATCCAAACAAGCACAACTTACATGTCCAGTTCATTGCTCTGCATTTTCAGTTTTCCAACTGCAAAAAGAAAAAGAGGGCAAAATTATTATCAATATGCATCTATTGGCCATGTTTAACTAAAACAGCTGATTAAGTTTATCACATTAAATGTTAATTTAAATTATTTCTCCAGAGACCTAATTAATACTGTTAAGCTAAAAATATTATGATTTGGCAACTTAATTTTCTCTATTGCTTCAGGCCTAGTACATTTATCACAATAGAATTTAAAATGTCAATCATACGTTGGAATTATATGATGCCATTTTGCACCTCAATAACGCACATTCGCTCAAATTCCACACACTGCAACCTAAGTCCTCTTGCTAAATCACAACGAAGATTTTAGATAAAAGACCATGGCTTTCTCAGTCAGTAAGGTTATGAGTCCAATTATCCTAATTGTTTTATCAATACAGTAGGAATATCGACGTAAACCATACACAGTTTAATCTTTACACGTTTTGAATCAACTTAGCATGCTAGCAAGCATTTCTCATGAGAAATGGCTAACGTTAGAACTAAACTTCATTAAGAGAGCTCATGAAGACAACTGCTATTGGCAAATTTATACAGCCTAGTTTTAGACCCCAGGCGCCACCACTTCCTCATAACTTCGATAACAAAAAATATCAAAGGGCTTGAATACCTAGAATATTTGTTTTCTGCTCAGCATGGTCTGAGGCAGTGTTAACAAAGATCTTTGGTGTTAACTCGCATAGCTGCTATCAGTTAGCTGCAAACTGTTAGCAGCTAAGCGATATATCGACCACTTAGCAAGTTGAACTTAACATTACCCCAGTTGTTAATGAAACCGAATGTACAGTTTTGCACAAATGCTGTTAGTTCAACCTATACTGTAAACATCTGACACATTAATACATACTGTAAACTTACCGGACAGAGCAAGTCACTGGTGAAGCTGTTACACTCCCATCCCAAAAGTCAGCCACACCGTAACACTGCCGACCGTTGGCTGTGGAATCCAGAATGCTCCCTCTGCAACTGTGCAATGGCGCTGTGCACTGCGTGAGTCCAGTTTACTCAGGTCTGAGTTGTGAAGCTTACCGTGTATCTCAAGTTTTAGACCCCATTGTTGCAAGTTCGGCACATTACTAATGTTACTCTAGTAAGAACACTAGGTCAGCCTATAGTAAGTAAAGTATACTTGTGTTACTGCAGTAAGATGTAGTGTTATTTTTTACAGTGTAGTGAGGAGTGGATGTTCCAAATGCGGCCCACGGTTTGTTGACTTAAACCGAGGTTTCTAGCCAAGTGCCTGTCCGTTGGCACACTGTCTGTCGACGGGAACGCCATAACCATTTATATTCGCGCGTGGTGGTCGCGACACTAGTTGCAATATTCTCCTGAATTGGCATTGGCCTCGATGGCAGTAAAAACTACCCTCTGTGATGATACTTCAGACTTTGGTTGCTGCTATTCACAACTGCCATCATTACCATCTAGTTTCCAAGGTGTGTGCAGCTAGATAGATAGATACTTTATTCATACCGAGGGAAATTTTAGCAAGTAAGCTAGCTGGCTGGTGCTGAGAAATGAGTTTGTGTAATTTCCTGAAGTGGAAAGAGATTTTTCAGGTCTTAGATATCCTTTGGTTGAACTTATTGCTGAATTATTGGCATGTCCATGGGTCCTAGGTCTTTCATCTTAATTCCCTCTCTCTGGTAGCTTCATTAACTTATCCAGCAAACTATTTAAAAATGAACGAACTCTCGCTGGTAACCTAGCCAGGTTAATTTCCCTCTCTTCTCAAACTGACTATTCAAACATGTTTATTTAAGATGTGGGCTAGGCTATATGAAATGCCTGAATGTGGTTGATGTCTGTATTGAGGCACGCATGCTCCCTGATCTTGGCTTCAAGCTCATCCTGCTTGTCGCGCGCATGTGAAAAAAAATCTCCTGTGCACGACCTGCCTGCGCGAGGCTGAAATATACTTGGAAATTTCTGCGATTTTTGACGTCAAAATTACGGAAATTGTCGCGCTACCGGTCGGGTGCGTCGAGTATGTAGTACGCTTTACACTCCCCATTTAGCATGTACAAGCTTTATAAGGCAGATGGAACAGAGTGCCATCTTTCCAAACTAACTCCTCAAGGGGCTCTGGACCTGGTCAGACATTTCAGCCAAACAGTCCTGACTCCTGAGCCCCGTTACTCTACTCAAGAAGGACTCTGGATGCTTATAAATTTTGCGCTGTTGTCTGTAAATCACTGATGTATAAAGTTCTTATGAAGGCCATTCATGTCCCTTTGCCTGCCTACATCCCTACAGACATTTAATTGCATCAGAAAGTAACAAGGACATATTTCAGAAGTTGGACAGTCAGACATGCATTTCTTGCTCTTGGGAAATGCTGTGGTATTGCTTGAAAACAGTTATTGCACCTGATATGAGCCCTAGAAAACTATTGTTGACAGGATGGAAGAACTGTTGATTAAATGTAACACAATACCAGATATATCTGTGGCTATATTTGCCTTTGAATAGGTGTAGCTCATGATACATTGGGATGAATATAGTGAAATGATGGTATTATTTATAATTATGGTAATATATCAGACAGATATTTGCAGAAACTTGCAGACTAATACATTTGCACATGGAAGCAGCTTAAATTGATGACTGCATGATGTCTCATGGACATGTGCTTGAAAATCAATGGATGTTTTCTACAGACACCTTGACAAGCACCAGTATCCATGTCACAGTTCTGCTGAGCTTGCCATGAGAAAGTGATTTTGGGGGGAGGGAGGAGTAATTATCCACCTCACTAGTCCAGGGTGGAAAACATTCTCTCCCATGGGAAGAGTTGTCCTGCACAGTGGCATATTTCTCTCACTGTGAAAGGTCAGCACATTCCCCCATTCAGAGTTTCTTTCTCAAATATTCTCTCTCTCTCTCTCTCTCTCTCTCTCTCTTGCTCTCTCTCTCTCACACACACACACACTCTATCTCTCGTTGAGGCTTCTTTGTTCTCACTTTGCAGTATGTTACATTAAAATAGTAATTGAACCATGTGTCTTATGACTATGTCTTATGTAATCATCTTTGTTGTCTTACTAATTTTCCTCTTATGCTCTCCCGCAGCTGTTTCGTTCCATAAGTATGATGTACAGTTGCATTTTCCCCTTCACACGACACACAACAAGCTGAGAGTCGCATTGTAGCCCACTGGAGGCAGACAGACCACTCACAACCTCTTAAAGTACGCCACCCACGCACAGTAGCAAGTTAACTTTGCTCAAAACATTGCACATCATATATGGACCTCGACAATTCATTTTCATGCATTTGAAATGCCAGCTGGTCTGCACTGCATCTCATCATAGAGATGTTGCCTGCATATATATAAACAAACATGCCAAATATGATGTCTGGACAAAGAGATAAACTGTAGGAATGAGGAGTATCTCAGCATAGCTCTTTGAAAGTTTTACATAAATAATGTGACTTTGACTTATCTAAGAGCAGCCCATGTCAAAGTAAACTCATGTATCGGAACGTCATATATTACCAACCCGTATGTCCAACCTCTTATGTGTATGTGTCACTTAATATTCATTTCTATACCGCAAGTACCCACACCATAAGTGTATCTAAATTAGCTATGGACCAAAAATTAAATTTTACCGTGACTCGAAGAGCTGTAAACAGCACTAAACTCCGAGCGTGGTACACAAAATCAAATATTTCAGGCAGTAAAAGCCCTGGTAAGAACCAAACTAGATTTTGTTCAAATCTGCACACCTATGGTAGCCCGGTTGAAACCAGACCCTC
The DNA here is from genome assembly GCF_017589495.1 of Alosa alosa. NCBI lineage: Eukaryota > Metazoa > Chordata > Actinopteri > Clupeiformes > Clupeidae > Alosa > Alosa alosa. Next base: position 26,334,470 of record NC_063202.1, read on the forward strand.
CTCAGTCGTAACTGAGAGTGGGTCTGGGGAAGGTGCGTTCACAGCCCATTTCTAAAGGGCGTTCCCAAATGGACACCTCGGACGCAATAGGAGAGGCCAAAAACCACGAAAGAGACAGAGTGACGGAAACACTGTCTGGTTGTAGGGAGAAGCAGGAAGAATTAACCACTTTTTAATTAAACCAGAGCCCGTCACGTAGGCTAATTTACAAAGACATCGTGCCACACTGAAAGCTAATATTTTGTCACTATCAATTTACATCTGCCCTCTGTCAAACACGATTGCATTTTCAGCTCTGAACAAAACCGTTCACGTTCAAACGAGCATTTTATTTCATTCGTCCTTTCTGGCTGACCGGGACATATAAAGCAGGAATGGGGGACGAGAGACTGAAACGAAAAGCAATTATGCCGGAATTGTTTCAAGGCAAACACTGAAGTGTAGCATTTGAGTTATGCTCGCATAGCACACCAATTCAAAAGTAGCCAATGTGTTTGTGTCTAACTCCCTGTCTTAAACCAACGTGATAGCAGCTTCAAACAAGTAGGGGTGTGACTTTCGAAACCGACGTCTCGAATCAGTGTCGAGGCTTCGAAGCACAAGTGTTTCGAAACTGCTTCGAAACGTGGTTCAAAACAGCTATGTCATGTGACCACTGCTTCGAAACATCGTTCAAAATCCCCATGTCATGTGACCAAAGTTAAGTGAACCTTCGGTGCATTTCACCGGTGTCGGCAGGCGTGCCCGCGCGTTCAATTAACAGTGTAGCTTTCTCCTAAACAATAACCATGATGGTGTAGTGGTTAGTGAGGGTGTTTTTTGCACGGTAGCCCAGGCTGCTCAAATGTGGTTCGATCCCCGTTTGATTTGTAAGGTATTGTTTCAGATCGTAGGCCTATCTGTTTTCTTACTTCACCATTAACCACACAGTTTCAACTAAACTCTCAGAATGGCCAAAAATCGAGAGTTTTTATAAGAAGAAAGTGATTTAGAGAACACATAGTGGCAGCAATAAGATTCTCTTTATTGTGACTTCATGTGGTCTCCCATCCAGTAAATGACCACGGGCATGCTGCTTAGCTTTTGACAAAGACTGAACACGGGTAACACAGCGAGCGACGAACTTTAAAGACTATATCTCCAATACGAAGCATTTGACAGATTTGTTTCACCCTAAACAGCTCTGAGGTGTCGGAATTGTTTCAAAGCTTCGGAACAATTCGGCACGATTGCTTCGAACATTTCAGTGTTTCATAAAGCCTCGCTTTGCCCATCCCTACAAACAAGCGGCAGCAGCCATCGTTGATATTTTTTTTTAAAACCCCGGCTTCTTTAACAGGGTGCGCTATCGTCATCGTGTAAAGCCCGCCTCAAGGGTTCTGATTGGTGCCTAGATCTAGGAAAATTGGAAATGGGCTAGCATTGACCTCTGAAGTTCGCCTACAAAAAAGCTGCCATCTTTGACATCCGGTATCTGGCGTTTTTCCTATGGGAAAATAACATGGGGATTTTGAATTATCGCACCTGTTAAACTCTCGTGGGGATGAAAAAGTCTGAAATGCAGACGTTTTCCTGAACACACTTTTGTCCTCTGCCTTCGAGTGGATACTGTGATCTCCGGTAAGTGAAGGCAGCACACTTTTGCTACCCCAGAGCTAACTTGCAATGCAACTTGCCATAGGTAGTTAGCTTCAATTAACAACCGGATCTCCTTATATGGGCAAAGATGGCCGTTTTGGTTCTTTTTTGTAGGCGAACTTCAGAGGTCTATGGGTTCTAGGCCAGAAGGACTTTCAGAGTGAATCTCGAATTTGCCGGAAGTTTGCCGTCTGGGTTTTTCCCAGGCTACACCTATGGCTATGGATGTTGATTGTATGTTTGTAGGTTCCTTTATCAAATGTTATTTTGAAGTATTAAAAAACATCGTTGTTTTAGAATTTTCGAACGAAATGGTTGGTAATTAGTACGTTTACGATATCTGTTTATAAACATCCTGAGGTATCAGTATTAACTAATGAATTGGTTAGGTGATCTATGCTGAAGCGTGGACATTTACATACAAACACAGACAGCAGCTGCTAATACTGTAGGTTCAGGTTTAGGTGAAGCCATTCAAATAGGTCACGTTCTTTGAAAACCCAATATGTGAGCTTTCAAGCTCAACCAACGTGTGGATTCAAGACATTTAATTTTGAAATGACAAGGAGGGCAAGAGTGGCAAGTCTAACAATATGTGGGCCTTGAAATCAGTCTGTGCCTCAAAACCCGAATGCGTTTTACCCAGAGATGGAAGATGGAATGATATTCCAGGCTTTCTGTGACCTCTCCACCCTATCTCAGTTGGGTGCTGGTGGCATTTGTTTTACGTGACAGGGCACCTTTATCACAGCCCAATGGACTGAGGAGAGACAGGCACTAGGACGCCGCTCAGCGCTCCAAGCACTTGCTGCAGGACAAGTCTGCACAGATGCCTGGCTCATCACAGCCATCATCAACCAATCATTTTTATCACTGTCCTCCGTGTTTGTAGAACAGGCTTACATCCTGTTATGCTTTCAGCATTAACAACCTTTGCCATTTCTCCAGTGTTCAAAATTGTATGGAAAAATAAATGTAATGCTCTCTCTACACTCTTATTCCAGTCCTCTGTTTTGCTGTTTTTTTATGTTATGCTGATCAAAAACATCCTTCACAAATGAGACATGCAGGACTCTATCTCTACCCAGGGCTTCCCATTTTCTCATGACTTTGATCTCTTATGAACGTATGGTATCTGCTTGTGTCTCCTATTTGCATTTCTTCCTTTTATCATTTCTTATTTTTCAAGTGCCATCTTATGCTTATCCATCCTCTGCTTACTTGCTTCTTTCTTTGTGTGTGCAGCGAGAGTGGACTGGCTCCTCAATACTGGTCTGCTTGTCACTGCTGAATGATGGCACACCTCCTGTCATTACAACACATTCTAATGCAGAATTATCAGCTCTGTCAGTGTCACCTAGGTCTGCCATGAATAAAATGAAAAAACAAAACAAACAAAAAAAAACAAACAGGGACTATTGTGGGTCATTACCTCGAATGTAATTCTGGGAGCACGTTGTTGATGAAGTGACAGAAAAAGTACTGCTTACAATTAGCTCTGCATACTCAAGTTCCTTTGTGTTTCTGAGAATATGGCGTAAAGTATAATTGGTTATAATGTGAGTGGCTCTATAAACATGTTATGCTAATGGCTCTTTTACCCGCGAGGTCAATCAATCAGTTACCAATATTATTGGGACTCTGTTGGGCCGCTGTGGGGACCAAACTTATCACAATATACACATTGGAATTTGGAGAAATAAAGCACAACCTTCTGTGTATGGATTCACACAGAACTGCTTGAGTCATTCTGAACTTGGTGTAAACAGCAAGAGTAACACACTTGCACACGTATCTTCACGACCCATATAGTAACATTATGGGTGCAGGTATGTAATAATATCATCATATATATTTTGTTATCAATGACAAATGACAAGTTGTTTTTTTTACTATACAGTACAGTATGTAGCAAGAATCCTTTCAATTGCATTTGATGAATGAGGCTTTCATGCTATAATAATATGTTTTGGCACATCTGCAGAATATAATATGCATAGTCTTCCTCAAAATAATGATTTATTCATAGAACATCTCACACTCACTGTTTTATCATTCTATCAGTGCTACAACAAAGTGACACATGTGATACATATTGTGTCTTGCAGTGTCATTTGCAGGTGGTTCAGAGATCGTCTATCTGCTGCAGAAAAGATGGGAAGTTTGAAATAGAATTTGTCAAAATTCAATAGAGTTGTAGCAAAGAATTGATGTAGTGGATTTCATTAATTGTTTAGCATGATTCTAAGTTCCAGGCATCACTCCATGCTGTGTTACTATGGTACCTTAGTGGAAGCCAGTAAAGCTCAAAATAGAAACAAAAGCAAACACATGAAGAATGAAAGGGTTTGCATTTCCTCAAGTCCACTGACTTATAACGCAGTTGATCACAATGTAATTAAAATATCAAAGAATATGGCCAATAACAACCTCTTAATCTGATTGCAAAGAGAACTTTGTGTTCTTGTATCATTATTTTGTAAGGTATGATACTGATAAGCAATGCTATTGCTAAACACTAGTCTCTCCCACTGAAGATGGAGGTGTTTTGACCAATGGCTTGTCTGGTGTGTGTTGTCACAAAATGATTCATATGGCCTATGCTCCTTTCTTGTCAAGCTTGATTTATACTGGTACCTGTAGGAAATAGGTTTACAATAGGTGAATACTTTACGGTGATGTATAGCACCTCTTGGAAGTCACCTGTGGAGACAGATTGATGATTACTTTAGTATGGAAATATAGATGACCAAAACAAAACTAAACAAAACTAAGAGAAAAAAAATGATACATTGTAAATTGCCATAACACATAGAGATCTCCACATCTCAGTCATCTGTAAGGACTGCTCCCCATCTTGTTGGTTATATACAGTACATTGCTGCTTTCATATAGTGTTTTGTTAATAGGATATGTAGGCTTGTGAAATGAAGCCTTCAACTCTAATAATTAAAACTTGATTTAATTAGTTTTCTGGAATGTCAATAGCATCAAATTAATTAGAGGTCATTGGGCAATTAAAAGAACAAATGGACAATATTGATAAGTACATAATGCTGCCAAAAAAAAGAGAAAATATCCAATTACAAAATTAATTTGCCAGCATCATCTCATACTCTACTGGATATGAGGATCCAGCAGGAGTGGACAGAATGTAAAAGGGAGGCGGCTGAGTGGAGAGGCCAGTGGTGGGGAAACACTGTTCAGAGACACAGGAGTCTGAGAGGCTGTCATCATCACAGTGTGTAGCTGCAGCAGATACAGCATCAGGAACATGTTAACCCATTTAGCAGCAGCAGAGGACTTACTGTAAGACGCTTGGCTTTTCTAGCACCACAAAACATGCGAAATAGTGTTATACATTATACATTCTGTATAATGCAACATGGAGTTTTCAGCTGGGCTGTCCTTTGTCATGCAACGTTGTGTGAGGTCGTCATGCTCTCCTCTCTCTGAGACACTACCAACAACGACATGCTACAGTATAAGCTTCAAGGGTACCAGAGAGAGCACCTTCCTAACTTTCTCTCAGAGGCCCTAGCAGGAGCAGCTCATAAAGCATTTATTCCATCTCACACTGTTTTATAAATGAAAAGAAATAGAGTCTGTAGCACATGAAAAGACTCTTGGGTCATTTAGATATCTGCTGTCAGATATGGCACACATTCCAGTTTCATGGGAAATGGTCTTTTTTCAACAGACAGAAGCACAAAGTAATTGTAAAAGTAATCTGACACTTGTCATGCAAGGGAACATGAAATGTCTTGAAATGTGTATGTTTTCAAGCGAGTAACACATACAACAGTATAGGCAGTACAGGACTTTAAATAGTGCAATTTTACTTGGGTGTGGAACATTCTTTGCTGTTAATTTCTCATTGTCAGATAATCTCTGTGATCTCTCTATTTGTGGCCAAGTGAACTTCATCATTAAACCACTTATGATATGGTAGTCATTCGAAATGTATCTTGATTTCATTTTTGCCACATAGCATAATTATAACAATTGTTACAGTGTGTTATTACAGTTAGCCTATTCAAAATCATTAATCATCAATCATCAATTAATGTTGTTGACCATGCATTCCATTTAAGATATGTGTTAGAGTAAACAAATACTGAAAACAAAAGGAAGGGTGATATTGTAATGGCATCAGAGAAAAAAAGCTATCAAACTATGTGTGGGTACAGATGAAAGTAACAGATGAAGTTCATATCTGGTGTCACAGCTCCAGTGCTGCTGCATTTCAGGTACGAGCTACAGAAGCCATTAGAAATTACATGGAACCGTCAGTGGGGATTTGCACTGTGGCGAGAAAAAGCGGGACACATTATTGGAGTCAGGCACAGTCTGTTGCTCTCAGCCCCAGAGCGCTGCCCGGTCACGAGGCGAAAGAGCTTCTCCTGCCTCATGACCTCTCCAGGTGAAACTCACCCACTGCGGCAATACCTCCCACACTACACCACTACACACAGCCTTTCACTTGCCTACCGCCACCCCATTCACCCATCATTATTAGCCTATTATTTTTTAAAGACCTCCCCATGCCTGGGCTCACACCTCCAAAGAGTGAGAAGCAGGAGGAAAGTAGAGAAGGTTGAGCTCTAGGTCGGGTCTTTGTCACCTATAGATGAAGAGAGACAGAATAGCATACACACACCATGAGCTCTCATTTGAAACCGCAACACGTACTGTACAGCGAACAGGTTTCCTTGCGGCAGAAACCAAACAGTGACTTTCTGTTACTGAAAACTTCCTCACCTGTGTGGTAACCCACCCATTGCATGTAAGATCATGCACATCATGCCCAAATTAGCAAAATCATAGTAATTCAATTTATTGATGTATACATTTCCCCCCATTTTTAAACCTAATATTAGGGTTGCATGTTACACATGAAAACTAATGGTTAACCTTTTTTTCAAAGTACTGTCAGAGTTGACCATGTAGTATTCTTTGATACACATGTCTTTGTTTCTGTACTATTTCAATAAAAATGAATTGCTGTACAGCGACACTGCCTATCAGATTGTTTAAACACATGTGGGCTATCTCTAAACATAATAACCAAATGTATATTAAAGCGTAACTCTCGCCAAAAATGTAACCTAGGGTCTTTTTGTGAATGGACCCGAGTCAAACTTTAGCTTAAAAGCATAATAAGGACGGAAATGCCACTATTAAGATTCACCATATTTTTGTTTTCGGGTCAAATGGCCTTTTGAATGGGAGTGCTATAGGGGCACTACTATTTTGATGCATCTTTTTAAAACACTAACAAGGCTTGACACAACATAAACTTTGCTTGAAGTATCACCAGGGTCTCTATACATGAACTCGAACATTGAGAACATTGTTTGTGTACACAGAGTTTACTAAAAAGAAAGGTTTTGGCAAGATGGTGGCGAGTGGAAAAAGCAACCTCTAAAGTGAGTTGTTCAGAGCTTTTTACTTTTTACTTTGTTGTACTCAAAGAAAGTATTGATTCCCAAGAGTCCAAGCTTTCAAATGGTGTATAGTAGTACTATCAATGCTACATAGCAATATGGTGCATACAATTTAGAATGTAGGGGGTGGAGGAAGGGGGGAGGTGTACCTTGGGCAGTACACTGTCTCATACATATTAAAGACATTTGGTTAAATGTGGCCTAAGTTAACAAAATGTTTGACTTTCTTTCTGGAGAAAGTAAAATTGGACATGGAATGATTATCACAATGTTGACTTGACAGTATACATTATACTTACAGTGGCTCAAATTTAAAATGCCACTTCTGAGTTGGTTTATTTAATCTATGGTGCATGACATACTGTATGAGTTGATAATGAAGCAAATATGATTTCATTCTGTAATTTAGTACAATAATTTTTTCCCCACACATGAAGTACTGCTGAGATCTCCAGCATGTCTGTCTGTCTGAAAAGTCAGTGTGCATTACCAGATTTCATTGTCCATACTTAGGAGTGTGTATTAAACACGAGGGCAGATTAAATTGCTTTCAGGCAAATCTTGGCACTCGCTGGCCATCTTGGTAATGCCTAGGCAGTTTCAGACTATCAGGCTCAAAAGCAGGCTCCTATTCAAATGAATGGGCAAAAATCTGTAACTCTAAATGTAATTGACTTTAAAAGTAGCCTACATCAGGCAAATCCATATTTAAATCTAAATGAAACTACCTTATTATCTTCTTCAAAATTGCTCAACTAAGGCTAAAGAAGATATTATCCTTCACATTACCTTATGCAACAACTAACGCATGCAACAGTTTTCATGACATTTCTATTGCCATGGTTACAGGGAAAGTCCACAGGACGCAAAATGTCAACCATGCCATTTTCAACAATGCGATTGGCTATTTAGAATAGATTACAGGGCAAGACTTCCAGTTCACAATTCCGCCATATAGTGTTATGAATTGCCCTCATAGAGCCCCATTACTTTTTATGTTAGTGATTCTCTGATTATACTCAAAATATATACAGTAGCGTTAGTTTGTGCAAATCGGTACTACTGCATTGGCTGCTGCATTGCGAGTCAAACAGATTAGAGCCCTGAGTCTGCATTCTTAAGCCCGGTTTCTGATCATGATAAATCTGAATTCCGATTGATGAATGCTGCCCATATAAACTGTGCTGAAATATTCCTTAATTTGGTGACATCAGATAACGACACAGCTTCTTTTTAATCTTCCTATTGATTGAATTTTACTGTTAACTGTTAAGTAAGGTGAAACCTTGCATGTTCACCAGATCTGTCAGCTTGCCTAACAAAGTCTGCAGCACCGCGTTGTAGATGTTTCTTGGGAGACCACATTTTAATGGTGTGATGGAGTGACAGGGATTTAAAAAGAGTTCACACTTCCTGCATTCCCTGTTGGTTCTACTTTCAGCATTTTCAGAAAGAGGGACAATATTTCTCAAATTCCATGTTTTCTCCATGTGATTTATTACTCTTACATTAACCTTTCGCGTAACAATATGATTTGCTTTCATGATTACTTATACTATGATCCTGAAGATTAGTTTGCCACCTCATTGCAAAATAGGTCTTGGATGGAGGTCTTGCACTCGTCTTGACTCCCCCTGGCTATTCAGAGTCAGTATAGAATCCCTTCCTCCCATGACTTGCCTGCTGTCTTTGGACCTTTTGTTTGAAAAAAGACTCCATATTAATGAAGTTGCATTGACTGACATGTCCCTCCCTTGAGTGGGAGAATGGTAAAGGGAGCACTGAAAAGAAATGAACATGCTTTGACGGCTCTCCTAACAACGGTAAGAGGTGGCCTCCAGGGAGGGAAAGCTTCAGTGGAAGGAGCGACCCTAATCCCCTCTCCTTCGCTCTGCCTCCCCCTCCACTTCCTTCTATCTGTGTCCACTGGCTGCAGGAAATGGAAGGCCAGGCACAGCCCCTGACAGACCTGAGAGCCAGTGGACCAGGAACCTGTCAGGGCTATTTCTGCCGCTCCTGCCCCAAGGGCTCCACTAAACCCGTCCAAAGCCTCTGTGTGTGTATCTGACGTGTGTGTGTGTGTGTGTGTGTGTGTGTGTGTGTGTGTGTGTGTGTGTGTGTGTGTCAGTGTGTGAAAGGGAAAGCTGTACTGCCAGCTATAAGAGATAGAAATCTTGATAAAAATGATTATTTTTAAATCTAGGTTAATTTAGGTATAAGTGTTCAAAGACTTTCAACTGAGAAAAAGTAGTAATGTGAAGTTAGCAAAACAGGCAGTATGTTGGTTAAATAATTATCTGGCTTGAAGATGGATATGATGGAGGCAAATGATGCAGTAACTAATAGAAGAGCTCTGGCAGCTGCAAATGTTAGGTTAGATAAAACGATGTCTGGAGCCCTACACTTTGTGGCTATCTTGTTAATTTGCTGTCTGGCATAATTCATCATGTGTAATGGATGTGTATCATGCCATCAGTGGTTTTGAACTGATGAGGCTTACACTTCTGTTTTTGTTCAGGAATTTTCATACTTTGCATAGTCAAAATCTTTAATTAAAACATGGTTTAGAGTTACAATAAATCATAGCAGGACAGTTTGGCATCATGATTTAATTAAGTAGAACAATCTAATCATTTGTAGAGTATTCCCATGCTTTATTATTCATGTATGTTCTTTTCTGAAGCCTATTATGGGAATAATAAGAAGCATTTTTTAGAATGTGTTCCATCAACATGCCACCCTACATCTCTGCATGAACAACATATTAAGGTTCGACCTTTGAAATGCTGCAGATGTGTTATGGTGTTCTGTGCAATAGTGTTGTGGATTTATGTGATTAGCTGTAGACACAGAATGCATACGGAATAGCAGTGTTCTTCTTTCTTGAAACAGTTATGTGGTATTTAGAAAACAAAAGTAGACCTGTGCCTGATTGAAGGGACGGAAAACCTCTGACCAAATAGTATGTAATAGTAATAGTAGTAATGGCCTTTCCTCACAGAGGACTTCATTGTCCACAGCGATGTTTTGGTGTATGCTTGCAGGCAGGTTTACTTCAGAAGTCATGTACTCTGAGAAATTTTCATCATGGTGAACAACGCTGGTAAATGCTGAGGGTGGGGGAGTTGGGGTTGGGGGGGAGTATCTCTGACAGCAGGTCTCAGAAGAGAACTGGTAAGTACTTTTCCATTTTTATTAAAAGTTTGTCTCCAAGAGTGGGAATTTTGTTTCCAGGTGCCACAAAGTTTGAAAGGCTGAAGTCTGATTGATAACTGCTCCTTCAACTAGCTAATGTACTCACGAGTACCACTTGTGCTGTCAAAGAGAAAACGCTCCACAAATTTAGACACATTACCTCAACTATTCCTCTTTTCAGTAGGTAATGCATACTTTCCCCAGCTGTCATGTGATGAAGATTTTGTGACAGTTTTCTTTCTTTAAAGGGATTCCATGTCACAAGAAAGAAATGTGCTTATCCAATTCATCATTCACAACAATTCATATAACAATGGGAATAAGAGATGTGCAATTTGAGGAGCGCTGTGTTTAACAAAATGGTGCCAGTGGCCTTCACAGTCAGGTTGAATCCAGTGCATTAATAAAATGTAAGGTCAACAGATGAGTCTTCAAATACTGAAAAGAGTCTTGATTGTGCCCTCTTAGCATTGATGGATGGTCCACACAGGGCTTTCGTACATGAAATACATACAATTATGCTTTCCCAACACAGGTTTAGGTTGATGGTGTCATTGTTAATCCTGCTATTTTGTCATCTGAGCCTTGGAGTTTTTTTATCACCTGCAGCAGAATTAACATAATGATTATGAACAAACACTAATGCCAGTATGTAACACCACATATTGCCTCTAAATCACAAACCTATGGAATTCCTACAGTGGCAACATAATATGTAATACAGCCTACTTTACTATCACAGTTCTAGTGACCTCATTACCCATGCAGTGTCTTACTTCTGACCCAAGGATTCACTGCTAGCACACTTGAAATGAAGTGCAAACGGACTTGAGAGGGGAGAGTGAAATTGATCCTGTAAAACACCTGCTTCATGCCATTATCTCACAAGGAACCACTCTCTCCCAAATCATTTCACTTATTAAGATGTCCACCCATTTCTGTGACTTGCCAAAAGGAGAAAATAGATTCCAGACACCTTCAAACCCATTCCATTAATTTGTCTGACTGTCAAACTGTAACCGCTGTAAGTTGGATGCACTCTTTAGCTTGGGTGACCTTGCTCCTTTTGTGGTCTTCCCAAACAACCCTTAATCAATAATACAGTCCTTTCTCTTTTTGATCGATAGCAATAAAGACTGGAGGGAAATGGAGCAGCAATAAATCCACCACATAGTCCCAGTTTTATAATTACTGCAGGGAGTATTTTTTAACTGATACTTCAAAGAAGATGATTGATGCCATGATGCATGCAAGAAAAAGACTAAGCATAGAAACCATAGCTAATTAGCATTTTCTGAAAAGGTTTTGAACCTTGTCTTGTCCCTCTTCACTCTCGTTTGCCTCCTTATTACTGCATGATGATTGCAGAGGCATGGGGATGGAGACAAACTTTCCAGGTGTGGTTCAAATTAAATTCAGAAAGTAAAGTTCCAAAATGAGCTAATTTTCAATTAAACACTTTGCCCCATATTCAGACTGAAAATAACTGGAACCTCATGGGGTCCAACCTTTTTTGAACCCCTTATGTTGAGTGGGTCCAAAGAAGTGGTGCGCAATAATACACATTATGAGTACTGTATGCAGATATGGGAATGATAGGATGTGGTACCACTGATCAGAAGAGGTTTCAACTGTCTTTTTTGTTGAAAAGTTTTGTAGAAGCAAAAACTAAGACTCTGTAAAAGTTCAACTGGAGTTCAGATAAACATCAAATAAGAAGGCCATGTTTTTTGTCAAAGTCATCTGTTAGCCATTCATGCAGAAGACTGCAAAAGGAAAGCAGTGAGGAGACAAGTTCTCAATTTGACAGTCAAGGCTCTACATTTTTATAGTACCCTCTGAATGCATATTTGATTCAAACAGCAAAAAATGGTTAATTGTGGTAAAGTTTATGACTTGAGGGTGCTATTCCTTTTATAATGTCAGTCATTTATGGGTATCACCTAGATGCATGCAAAATGTTTGACATGCAAAGCATAATGCGGTTATTGCAGACAGTGTTCTGTAGTGAGGTAGAGAATAGTGCTGTTAAACATTGATCTGATATGTTGGAGAGCTTATTCATCATTGAAGAGGTTTCCATAACGTTACACCTCCTCTATTAGTCAACCACCTGTCTACTGATGGAATTGCCTCATTTTGCACAGAAAAGGTAGCAGCCATGAGTAGCGCAGCCATTCTTCTGATGCTCCAGTGTGCAATCAACCTCTTCCAGACATTTACATTTCCTCTTCGTGGAATTGGTCTGCTGCAGACCATTCTTTTGGGATCCCGGAAGGGTTAATATAGAATTCTCTAATATAGAGAGTATGAATGTATCTGGTATAATCTGATGACCTATATCTAAATTGCACCACTTCACTTCTCTTTATCTCTGACCACTGTGTCCATACAGCTCTGCCTCGCTCATGATGCACGACAAGGGAAGAACAGACTAGTTTTAGCAACCTATGCTAGCTGAGCGCTTAATAATATTTGGACCAAATTGCCCTTATCTCGTTTTTGGTGGTGAATTAACCTGATTAATTAGGTGAAGAGACACTGGGAGTGCACTTAAAACTAAATTTAACTAAATTAGAGATCACCCAGGCAGTGGTAAAAGTCAGTCTTCTAATGTTGGCTGTACAGTAGCTATGTGACCATGAGCACAAGAGGAGGAGGAAGAAGAATGTCAAAGTTTGTGAATGAATATATACCTTTATTTGAAAAAAGTAGGTAGCTGTTCTCCCTCTCAGCTTTCTTGTGCCTTGCTTTTCATTTTTGATATCCCGACTTCCATGAAGAAGATTCCATGTTTATAATTCACCACCAGCTGTTCTGCGCACACCTGAATCAATTCTACAGTAGTGTGCTCTAGAAATTGTCTACCTATGCAAGACTGAACCATGCAATAGGTTCCCCTGTCCCCCGTCCTAATGATGCCCCAGAGTGGTACAGTAGCCGAGAAAGCCATTGAGGAAAGAAACAGCTATGTCTTGGGGTTAGGATGGCATACCTTTAAATGAGTAATCACTTTAATATTTTAAACACATTACTTCTGAGTTACACAGCCTTTTTTGGATGCCATTTCCCTAGAGGCAGGCCCTCTGTGAAACTGGGGTTTCCAAATAATTTATAGTCTTACACTTTTTTCTTTTACATTAAAAAGTGCCCACTTAAATGTCTGGCCCACACTCAGAAATGTACATATTTGATCAATACTGTGGATCTGCCCGTGAGGCACACTACTCATGGGCTAAAAAAATCTCATTAGACGATAGTCATATTTCAGAGCTTACATGATATATTACACAATGATGAAAAGTTTTCAGTAGTATTAAAAAAAAACAGGCTAAACAAAGACAATTATTTTGTGACATTTTTTGTTACTGTCTGTGCATATTAATGATGATATAAAAACAATATGAGCTAACATTGATGGTATGGCTGGGCCTTGGATGTACAGTACAAGCAGTCTAGTCTGAGGACAGTGGTGCAGCATCCTTGTGTAATTATCTGTGACCTGTGCAGGTGAAATAATCCATGCCCTTCAGACAGGCCATTAGCACCAAGACTGGTCTTGTTGCAACAGAGTTGGAGCACACCACAGAGCGGGGTGTTGCTAAAACATAAAAGGGTCACAGAGTCCATCTGAAGCAGGTGTCTCTTGTGCAGGTGGGGCCTGCAGCAAGATGAATCACCATGCCAAAGTCACCTTTCCCCATCGCTCCTGACCCAGAACTGATGAAAGCATGCAAGGACAGGAAGGCCAATTGCTTAATAAGACTAAGGTAAAACTGAAATCATGTAAAATAAAGGTAATAATATCACAAAACCTTAAGATTGCTCCCATTAAAAAAAGGTCCACCACATTTCTTAGCTCAGATCAGAAGTGAGCAGCTGCCTCTAAATGAAGATACCACAAACATGGCCTGGCTGAAGTGCTCACGCTCTCTCCAACAGTTAAATTTTGTTACCATCAATAATAAATTAACACAACAGATTCTCTTATAACCTTGAGGTGCAGCGAAGGGGTAAATGCATCTCCATGAAATTAGTGTGTGTGGCAAAAATAGCTCTTTCTCAAACAAGGTTTATATAACTCTTTTTTTCTGCTTTTGTTGTCTCTAAATTATAAATGTCCTGCCTTCAGGAGTTCACTTGGTTAAGTTATGACTCCAAGCTTTGTGGAGCAAGACATATGCTGAATGCATTGAACATAGTCCTGTATTTTTATTTTTTTTTCAATATATGATCAAAGACCTTAGCAATTGTTAACCACTAGGGCCTTCAATAATATATGTAGCAGCAAGATCATCTCTCTTACCTGTCTTAGTTCTCCACAAAGAACAAATAAACAAAACAAAATATACAAGACAACAAAATAAAGTTGCTGAAGAGAAACAATCCCCTTAAAGTTTCCCATTCACATATAGAATTAGTGGTCAGACTCTATCAGTCTAATGCAACAATCCTGCAAGAAATCCTCTTACTTACCAGGGAATGACCATATGTTTCTTAAATGTTTCAATATGATTCATTAATCAAGATATGACAGTAGTGACAATTCAATTAAACCTATCTGCAGTGGTGTGAGTGGTCTTTTTCTTTTCCCAAGCCAGCAATGGTTTCAAAATCATCAAAAAGAGAAGTCTCGGAGTGAAACACCAATTAAATAGTACTTGGACAAATGTATTTGCTTCCACCACCACTGCAGACTTCTGATCAAACAACATCAGAAGTTAAACATTCAGAAAGTGCAGATCTCTATGCAGGCCAAATGCCATGCATTGAAACACAGGGAAAGTTAAAATTGCCCTGTGATTCAGAACTGTTGCAAAATGTATTCTTCTTTTGCCCATGCTACAGTTTTCTGCCAACTTTCATGTAAATCCGGCTGGATTCTTTAAGGATTCTTAAAGTGCCGTGTTTCCTCCTCCTAGAAAGTGTGAATACCATCTTGTGCCACACATTTTGAAAAATGAAATCTTGAAAGCTACAGAGATAATTCATTTATAATTATTTGTCGACATATGATGTAGGCCCATTTGGAATACCCAAAGAACATATCTTAAAATCTTTAAGAAGCATCTTACCCCTAGGGAAGAGTTCTTCTCTCTTCCACATAACAACTGTACTTCTGAGAAAGTTGTGACCAGACTAAGCAGGACATATGTAATAAGTTGTATAAAGAGTTTTCCAGGAACAAATGTGAGGTGCAATGAGTTTTTGAGAGGTTTTATTTATTTTGGATTCGTGGCCAAGGCGATTGGCCTAAGTCTGCTTCTAGTTGCTTTAGTTTTGTGGTGATCAATCTTCAGTGATGTGGTAAAAAACTAAAAAGCTTGTTTTTGTGTCACTACCTTGACCTCTGCCAATTGTATTTGTTCAAATAAGAGGTAAACAAATGGATTTCACAAAATATGGAAGATGACTGAGTTGTTGTGCTTTAGCACATTTTCTGTCATTTTTGCTTGTTTGTGTTCAAAAGCACTCTGTCGTCATGTGGTCAACAGCTTAAGCTCAGAATGTAGTTACTGCTGTCAGTAAAGGTGTTTAATCTCATACTGTATTAAATTGTGTTAATTATACTGTACTGTCCATGGCACATGTGCATGAGAAAACATGTAAGACAAGTTAGGAAGAGGAATCAGATACTAGGCTTAATCCAGCTGTATTGCACTTTCTTGGCAGCCCGAGGATGGCGGAAATGCTGTGGCTCTGTGTAGATTCATAATGATGGAATTCAAGCAGCACATCTGATTGATATTCATTAACTTACACCGTTCTTCATTCATAAAGTGTGACCACTCTTTTCCCTCTCAGCCCATACTTCCACATCTTATGCCTGTAATCCCCTTTTTCTCTCACTGCAATGGCATGGCAGTATTTCTCTGGTTTGAGGCAATTCATCCTTTAATATTTACTTATTATTAATCTTGCTGGTGTGACATGTTTGCCTTTGTTGACCATGACACCAGATGTTGCCTGAGGGATGTATTTTACTTTTTGTTTGTTTGTTTGCCTCTACTCTAATTCCTCGGCGTTTCTGAGTCATTTTCTTTTGAATTTCATTATCCTGTTCACATTTCAAATGCTAAAATATTCATTGGGAGGCTCTGAAACCATTGTTTGAGTTTTATAAGTACAGTGACAGAAAGAACAACAATGGCCAAAGTTGTGCAAGTTGGGTGAGAATATACATTTCTGAATTAGGGGTTAAGGCTAGGCAACTCTGGACATTTATACATATCCATTCAAAGGTCACAATTATTTATTTATTTTCTTATGATTGCCATTTTATTGGAACACCAGAACATTTTTACAATCCTAAGTCAGAGTAGAAGCATGAGTATGCCCCTCCCACCCCGGACACAGTCTTTCTGAGACACTCCCCTGTGACAGGAGGCTGCGCTCCATCCTGGACCTCACGCCACAAAAACAGTTTCTTCCCATCTGCAATGGGTCTCCTCAACAAAACATAGCCTCCCTTTCTGCATAGTGTTTTATGTATAGGCCTATATTATATTATATTATATTATATTATATTATATTATATTATATTATATTATATTATATTATATTTTGTATTTAAATACTTCTTATGTCTTGCAACATTTGACCAAGTAAATTTCCTTGTCAATAAAATGATTCTGATTCTGATAAACATTGAGCACACAAAACCCATATTAATGCACATATGTACTGTACATATACCCACTTAAAATAGAACATTAAAATAACATGAAATTAAAGGGAGAACAAATTGTGGCTGAAATATATCATTAAAGGTCTGTTAAGTATTGGAGAAATGTTTCCCATTTAAAGTGGTACCAATCTAACCTGTCCAAAGGACACAGTTATTAAAAGTATAATAAGTATTTTAAATACTATCAATCACTACATTATCTAATTTCCTACTCACTCATTTCATGCTCTCATGGAAAACAGAGACATTTCTAAATTACAATTTCCCTCTGATCCTCTAGAGCAGTGAAGGCATGGCATTCTTCAGTAAAAATATTCTGTATATTAATACAGGGATGACTTGCACTAACAATTGTATTGCATAATAAATACAGTAATATTGACGGGACCTGTTTTACAATATGCTTTGTTTATCTCTATTACTTTTTTATCATGTAAAAATGATCACCAATACACAAATTTAGCGTCATGCACACATTATTTGCACAACTCAAGGAAGTTGTCATGTTTGGTTAAATATTCTGAAAGTGTGTGATGTGGTTCTCTACAAAAGACCCTGAACTATTTATTGGACACTGACAAGCACAAAAGAGCTGACAAAACCTTCTTAGAATAAGAATAGGTTGGGAATAAAAACCCTGGCCCAAATTGTTGCCCTTGGCTCAAATGGACAAATATGTGTCTTGTGTGCAGATGGTAGAAAGAACACCTAAATCCAGTCATTTGGAGAGACACTTCAGGGGTAGTCATTTGCTCAAGAGTGATAAGTATTTTATTTTCACCCTCAGGGATCAAACCGAATGCACTTGGGCAAGTGCTGAGATATCAATCCACAGCTATTGACAGACAAGTACACCGCTGGACATCAGTCTCCCTACAAACACCTAAATAATTTAAATCCAGGCTATATTATCTGCACTGAATTACAAAAGCCTGCAGGAGGCCAAAGGTGGGCCTGACCTGCATCATGAAAACATAGCACAAGGCAGAGGGCTACCATCAAGGGCCCCAAAGAATAAAACAATACTTTCAAATGCAGCAGAATCTAAATGTAAAACTCAGCAGAATTCAGAAAGGATCCTATCTGATCCTATCAAACTGCATAACAATTCAAATTCTGGAGTGATTAGCTTTTTGGTATGCAAAGCTAACACTGAGATAATTATTGTGGAATGGAGTCTCTGAATTGGTTCGACATGCATAAATCTCCAGACATAATGGATTGCATGCAGTACACAAAGCAATGTGATTAACCACTGCTGGTATAATAGAAAATGTTCTGATGTGTATCTTGCACTGTAATTGTCGTGACCATTTGCTTTCAGTAAACCAGACCGGCACAAGTCCTCACAGATGATTTCCCACTTGCTAAGGGGAGCGTTAGACTTGCAAACAGTTGCTCTAAAGATGCTGCTGAAATTGGCATTCAGTGTCTCTGAGGACTTCACCTCACCTTCAAACAGCTGCCATGGAACAGACACAGCACTGGGACAATAGCACACATCCAGATGTTAGGATTGAGGTGCTTGTGCTCATTTCAGCGCTGACATGTCTGTGTGCCTGCTATAGTGCACTGTATCTGTGTTGGAGAATCGAGCAAGTCATCTTTGATTTATGAACCTCTGAAGAGCTAAGAGCTGTGGGTGGCAGACAACTCAAATCAGACAGCATTTCACAGTATCCAGACTGATTCAAAATGTGGGTGCATTTGGTGCATTGTAGTCTATATTGCAGCAACATATGCACAATATTATATCATGTCCTTAAACATAGGCCAGTTGTAATAATGTGTTCTGATCTACTGCATTATTTTAAGCATGCCAATTTTTTTTATTGTTTAATGTTTTTATCAAGGGATAGATATCATATGCATACATTTTTCAATAAAATCAGATTAATCATCTGTCAGACTGCTTTTGCATGGAACAGGTAAAGTGAGAGTGAATTAGCAAAATACTGAATATACGTATCACAAAGACGGCCCTAATTGGGTTGTTCAAGAACACCATGCTCTGCATTGCTGATGCCAAGAAAGTCACCATTGCCCCATAGACTTGTTGTTAATTATTTACGTTGACCTTGTCTATGTATGAAGTGCTTTGAGTAGCCCTTTATGCAAGAAAATGCACTAAATAAATGTAGTTTACTCAGCAGGAAGTTTTGATTTGATTAATTTCTTTGTAATCAAATAATCTAGCAGTTTGATACATGGCATGCACAATAAAAAATACTTGACTTTTGTACAGTATGTATGTATATTTGACTATTTAGACGAATATATATTCTGCTTTGAACCAACAGCAACCAATCTGTTGGCAGACTATCCAAATGAAGTATGAACCTTTGGATTTACATATTCATCCATATTATACACTACATTTTCACCTCATATATATATATTTAACCTTGTCCTGTAATAAAGATCATCAGCCAATCATATTTCAAAGTGTTGCAAATAGCTCACACACATTTATCATATCCCAAACTCATTCCAACTTCTTCTAAAGAGAAGTAGCCTAATATAAATTGTCCAAATTGATCTATACATAGCAAATGGGAAGAAAAGTGGTCCATTTAAAAGATAACACTTCATTTTGTAGCGGTGTTAATGGACCCTACTTTGATACTATAGAGAGGAAGGGGGCATGAAACACCTTCTATTATGATGGGTTGAGCCTGCTCTGAGATGAAAGCACATGCACATTGCAGAGGGTAATTGCTTTCTTGTTAAATCACTTGAGGAGATATGAAAGACTCTGGAAGAGTATAAGCTGTAATGAAGTTGTATGTATTGCGTTAGTCATTAACATGTGTTGGTAATTTATTCACACCTAAAACAGTTCTCAAAGACAAAAAAAACTTGCAATATTGTAAAAATCTGAAAAGTACTATACCTTCAAAATGCAGAACAACTAATCCACACATTAATACTTCACAACTGGACTAGTCTTCATCTCTCAGCCATTCACAAAAGAGCCTCCAACTATTATAGAACACTGCTGCTCTCACACTGCTAAAAATACAAATATATCTTACCTTCTTATCTGTGCTTGTCTCTCTGCGCTCCCTGCCAAAAGCATAATAAGATTCAAAGCTCTACATGGCCTAGCTCCAGATTACCTCAAAAAAATAAACTGTCCCTTTCTGCCCACTAAGATACATTCATTTTTAGGATGCAGGTCTTCTTCAGTTCAAGATTATCTAAAGGCAAAATAGTAGAGAGAGTCTGAGGTCTCTGAGGCTGTCCAAGTCTCTCTCCAAGGGAAAATATTCCTGCCTCCATCCTAGAGGCAGACACCCTTTCATCTCTAAATCTAGACTAAAAACCATTGCTCTTCCTTGAAACCCAGCACCCGTCGCAACATACTTCATATCAACCATGGTGTTGTGCTATAGGCTGGGGTACAGATCCAGACACCGAGAAGAGTGAGATCAGGTTCCTATCTAAGTGAATGGGGTGAGATCAGTGACTGTATACGATAGGCAAAACTAATTAATTTATCTTGCTGAGCTCATTGTGCATGCACCAAATTTCACGGTGATCGATCTGCAGTCATGTTTGTACATTTCAAAACCTCAGACTTCGTGTCACAATAAAAACAACATTTTCCTTAGGATTCCTGAATAACAAAGTGTACACTGATTGCTAAGTGAATCTGATTTTCTCTATTTCGCTAATGAACATATCTGACATTTTTTCTGTTTCCTTTTGCTAGTCAGGCTTTTTGAGTCAGGGTGCTGCATTCCCTTGTTTTATCATTAAAAGTCAGTGCAGTTTCTCTGTGCAAACAGAAGGGCCTGACATGAGTAGTCTGTCTTTGCAACGAAAGCAAAATTAAACTAGCATACTTTTCCATTCTCAGTCATTGTAATATGTACACTATAGGGGGTAAAATAAATGATCATGTTCCTGGCAAGCTTACACGTCACCATCTGCAACTATCTATAATGTTTTTCTTGTCTGCATCAACTGCACAATTTTGCCTTTGTGCCTATCATTAGAGGTAATTTGTTGGTTTGTATAAGGAATGTTTGTTTGTTTTTAGTCGGTTAACAGGTTTTCACTTGCAAATTTGACCAGCATACAAATATTTCATGTTCCCTGTAAAGTAAGTCAACAAATAAAATAATCTATTGGGAGTAATGCAGCATTATCAAATGAATTGCCACATTACCAGAACAGTAGGGAGAAGGTGGAGGAATGAACACACGGCTAGCAGAATGCCTTTTCGAGATTGTTTACCAGAGGTGACCTTCTCAGTCCAGCATTAGAAATAAAGTACTTTGTTTATTAGCGACTGGCTGAAATGCATAATGACTATGGATTTTTCTCTTTGTTTATGCAATTAGAGGGAGGCCCCACCCTACAGGTTCCAGATCAATGTGGAGAATGACGAGACCTGCTCCTACCTTTGCTACGTTTTCTGGCATTTCCAACAGGAAGCGGCTGAAAGATTTCCTCCATGATTTGCATGCCAAATAGCCTCTGCTGTCTGTTGCTCTTTTTATGATGAAAAATCAGCTCAATTAGTTTGTCATGGGTTATTCTGTGCTGGTGCAGAATTCTTCAGGGAACTGACCTCAAAAGACCTGCCTCCAAAGTCTCATGTTAAATGATTCTATTGGAAAAACAGAAGCAAAACAAGAGACACACATTCCTTTTCATAGATACATACTGTATCTAACCTAAAATGCATCACATGCACCTCCACAGTAAGAATAATAGACCTGTCCCTTTTTTCTCCCCTGAGATGAAGAGGTTTTCACAGGCCTGGTCTCACCGGTCTACTGACTGTCACAGCATAGACACCCAGGCACACGAGGAGGGTCATGAGGGGTGACATGGGCTCCTCATAGTGACGGCCACCATATCACTGCTCCCTGAAATGCACCTCTTCACTGGGAGAGCTCCCCTGATCTGCAGATACATGAAGGGTCTACTTCCTCTCCAGGATAATATTCCCCTCTGACAGCAGTCTCACAGCAGTTGCAATGGCTGTTTGTACATGCTGTGCACGTGTCATAATTTGTATGTCAAGGAAATATGATGTGTATGCAGACATTGTATTTAATTGTTATGCTTTGGCAGTGCAAAAAATCTGTCATGTCAATAAAGCTTAATTGAATTGATATTATATTTTCTTGAAACAGCAGTGGTATACATACAATTATTAATAATGGTATCATAACTAGCTAGCTACAAATGGCAGAAGTGACCTCAGTGCACACATGTGCACTGTAGCTTCACACAGTACCTTCTGGGTACCACATGGAATATATGTCAGTGCTAAAAAAAAAAAGCTGTGTCTTGAGGATTTTGAGGTTCCACTGACATAGTGAGCCGAGTGAGTAGAAAGGGCCGGCAGACTCCAGGAGTGTGACGAGTGTAATAACATGTCACAGTAGATTCCAGGCCAGTCGTGAGCGTGTGTTCCATTGCCACAGCCTGACAGGTGCACCTGCTGGGACTGCACCCAGTCCTCTGTTGGCGCCTAACTAACTCCCAGGTGCCCTGTCAAAACCAAGACAACTGCTGGCACTGAAGGGAGGTGGCCCTAGCCCCGCTGCCCTAATAAGTTATGACACCAGTCCCCCTGTGCAGCTACAGAAGATCCACTGAGAAATTGTTAAGTTCATCAATTTAAATCAATGTGAATAAAATATATCCCCACGGCCGGCCTTGGCGGATAGCCTAGCACATCATCCAACAATGCAGTGACAACAGTAGACAAACATATTAGAGCACAAGTGTCTTCAGATTCAAAGTCTACAGTCTTTACCTGGTAGGGATGGAACGTGCATTTGCAGAGCTCATGCTGATATTATGGGCCAACCAGTGAAGCATTTCAATCCAAATCACTGTTCTCTGAGCTTTTGGTTTTGATTTTCCTCCATCATGCATGGATTCTCTCTCAAGCCTGAGGTAATCCGGGGGCCAAATCATGGAGGCATTGTGAAGATTTTTAGGCAAACCTGACACTCTTGGGATTATGTTGACCATGTCCGTGTCCACCTTTCTCAGGTGCCACGCGGCAGCCCTGCTTCCTCTGCTAACAGCCCTGCTTCTTCTGATACCTCCTCTCGCAGCAAAGGATTAAGACCTCTCTCCTCTGTGTACTACATCCAGCTGCCTCCAAATGTGTCTCCAACAGTGAGACACAAACAGAAGCCGACAGAATACTCAAAAAGAGAGTCTCTGGGCATAACTACTGCACATCATCAGAGTTACTAGAAGTCTATGAACAGGATCCATATGTAGTGTATAAGTAGGATCCTATAAGTAGGAGCGATTGAAGAGTGTCAGCTGGAGAGTGTCCATTCAGTGTTCAGTTTAAATTGATGAACTTAACAATTCACCAGATGTATGTAGAATTTCACAGTGACCTGTCTTTCCTGCTAAAGATAATGTAGGCTTTTTTAAACCAAATACCTTCATTGCTTATTCTTGTCCAGGCTTTAGATATGGACCAGGAAGACAAATGAAACTGAATGGATATCATGAAAATGAGTAGTCGATGTCCAAGAACGAGCAACAGTAGCTGAAGACAAAAACATGATGGAGTTATATAGCATCAGAGATTAATGGATCAAACTACAACAATTGTTTGATAAACATTAAGGGATGTGGCATAATTTCAGAGATCAATCAAGATTAGTATTCACATAGGTCTCGGTAGATTTGGAAATTACCCCCTCACTTTTTGGACACGGTGGTCATGATGATTCAGACTTTCATTTAAAATCTGGTCCCTTCGCTAAAGGACATTGTGGGCAGGTCAAAGGATGACAGCTCACAGCCGATTTCAATATTTCAGAAGATCTGTTGGAATGGAAGAATATGAGGCACTCCAAATGATTATTTTCTGGTTGTACAAAAGGAAACTTATTTCAATACCTCTTCACTTATTGTCTATGATGGAAAGGTATAGTGCTTCATTAGTTATTATGTGAACATCTCACTTTACCTATGCACTGGGAGATGAATTCTTAATTTGTTGTTATGAGCAATAAAAGTGCTATTGAGGGAAATATAAACAAGGCACATCTATTATTAGGAAAGCTTGCATGGAACCACATATACAATACAGTATGTATACATACAGATTGGGGTTTCTTGTAACACTTTCTATATACACAGTATCTATAAAGCATTATAAACACATTCATAAATGGTTTTAAAGTATTCATAAAGCCTCATAATTATCAACATAACTCTATATAGCTACTTATACATAATTATGACTGCACTCAAAAAGCTTATTTTATGTAGTATCTACAAAGCATTAAAAACACATTGATATATGATTATAAAATAATAATAAAGCCTCATAATGTCTGACATAAGTCAATACAACTATCTATACATAGTCATGACTGCATAAAGCATAATGTATGGCATTAGTCTATGTATAGTCATGACTGCACTCATAAAGTGTTATGCTGTTATGGCATAAGCTCTTGCTTGAAGTATCACAATGCATTATAAAGCTTATTTTACCTCTTCATAGTAGCATTGCCCATAGACTTCCATACAAGCTTTCATAATGTTCCTTGCCTATAATTTACTCAAGTCAGTAAAGCAGTATCAGAGATCAGTTGTGTACTGCTCTTCTCACATTCTTATAGTATGAAAATTAAAAGTTGAATGTCTCTATCCAACATTGAATAATATGCAGTCTTACATGTCCATTATTCTGGCACCACATTATAAACAATATTGCTATGGAATGACTGATTTGGAATAATACATACTTCCCCTGAGGAACCTCAGCTGTTAAGTGTGGGAAGCCAATGTTAGACCAGTTTCCCAGTGACCAATTACATAAATTGAAAATAGACCACCCAGAGCATTCAAGTGATTCTTCAAAAAGTCCAACATGTCACCAATTTATGTAGCTGGTAGGGCGGTTTCCCAATTACACATAAAAAACAAACTCTTTCAAGTTTGATGACGAAAGAGTCCTCTTCTCTTATTAAGCAGCTAAACAGCTTGGAGCTTTTAAAGTGGGCAAATACTTATCAAAGATGACCCATATTTGTACCTGTGTGTGGCGATAAATCCATTGTGTGGCAGCTTATGTCACTTCCAGTGGAATACTCAACCTAGGTGTGGATGATAAGCTTGGAAACATTTTCACTTATAATGTAAACGGTTCATTATAATGTAATATACTGATATAATGACAGGAAAATGGTAACTGGACCAAAATTAGTTTAAAACAAACTAGTTGTTCAAAATAAGTAGTCTAAATACTCAAAAACCACATAGGTTTTGGTTTACAGGAGTAGTTCATTTTGTTAAATATGTATAAATTACCTGGAATTGACAATAAAACACATGCACATTTTGCACATTTGAGAAGATGGACTTAACTGTTTTTGCATCTGAACTCTTCATTTGAGCTAAAGGTCATATTTACATTATTTTGATGACACCCCTCTCATGCTCACTTCTTTATGGCTTGAGGGACTTTCAGCCCAATAATAGCATCTATCGTAGAACTCATTACTCCAACCAAATGACTTCATATAGTCTCATACATAGCACTCCACTGGGAAAGTCCACCATAGGTTTTTATTGATCATGAAATATTTAATATAGGGGACAGTACTTGCTGTTCAAGACGTGGCAATGTTATTCCAAACAGAAGCACAATGATCCAGGACAAGGAATCTAACGTCACTATAGCAAACTCTTACAACTGCACATGTTTACAAGTTTATAATGCCTCTTTTTTTTATTGGTGAGCAGCAGCTAAGTGCAAGTAAACAGACTCAGTTCTAGTTTTATAACAGTCCTAGTTGTCCAACTACTTTCAGATAAATGTTTTCTTCATGTGAAATCTGAAGAATACTATCTATGTGTAATGACTATGTGTGTAATGTAGTTTCCCCAGGTTAAATGACGATGTGAGTTTTTAATACTGTTAATTGTATGCCTTAGGCCTACACAGTACTAGACATATGCCGTGAGAACTAAAAACAACAAATACTCTTCAGAAGAAATACATACACCATGTTAACGTAAATTACATACATACACATATGGCTGCATAACCAAAGGTAGTAAAACAAGCGTGCAATTAGCCTTCTTGCACTTGAAATACTTGGGAATTTTAGGATTAACTTGAAACTTTGCCTACACGAACTTCACTTGTATCACACTAATACAATTTTCCCTTGAAACACACAGCATTTCCCACTACATTTGCCCATGGTGATTGTGGTGAATGATGGGAAAAGTAATGTTACAAAACAAAAAAGGCACAAATAAAATAAAAAAATACACAAAACACAAACACAAAACTGTCTGGCAGTTACAACTGTAGACCGTTAGACTGTTCATACTGTCTGTGTATGCAATGTATGCAACTATGCTGCTGACACATTTAGAGTGCCCTAATATGCTCCTTTTCAGGCTAATATTGGGTAAACTATTGCTTTAGCAAAGAGGGCATTTCATTCAACAGATCCACTCAGAGAGCCTACCGAGTGTCATAGTTATCATATCTCGTAATTTCTCTGGGATTGCATGTTGCATTGAGTTGAGAGGCAGTGGACACAGGGCAGATGTTGTCAGGATGAATTGCGAGTTCTTGGATATAGCAATTTTCTGCAAGTGAAAGGTCAGTCCTATAAAGATCGTATCCAAATATCAGAAGCTAGAGCTACTGGGGCATCCACTAGTCACACATATTTTTCTTATCTCAAAGCAAACAGAAAACATTATTCTCAGCAATGATATGTCACATAATCATGCAAAATGGTATAGATACTCATGATAATTTGAAGTATTTTACAATATCTATGAGAAAACATATTGACAAAGATATTCCATCAGACCCTGAGAACCCCAAATATGCACTGTGTGATATTACCGTAGGAGGTGAAAAAGAATATTATTCACCTTCATTCTAAGAAATGTTTGTTTTCAAATGACAGGCATGCATAATAATTGAAGGTATCTGGTACTTGGCCATTTGCCAACCAAACAAATCAAGGGGGCATATGCTGCATCTTTTTAAAGCCAATGATAACGGCTGCTTGTTGTTAGTGAAACTATGGTGAAATGGACTCTGTGGACCAATGTGCAAAGGCACAACTGTTGATAAACATACATTCTTTGCACAGCTCTGTTGTATGCACTCTGAACCCCCCTCACACATAGATACATTTTTTATGTAGTGCTGCATATGATAATTAGAGAAAATGGACTTGGCTCCTCATTAGGTCTGGATTTGTTTGAGGGTGTATTTCTGTTGCTGTTCAAAGCTTATTCTGTTGTGTTTTTTTTTTCAAGCCAAAGAGAGGTTGAAACACAATAGTGCTTGCATGTTCCTGAAGCCTCTGGGAAGTGTTTCATGTTTGTGACACACACACACACACACACACACACACACACACACACACACACACACACACACACACACACAAACACACACACACACACACACACACACACAATTTTTTACTTAATTCTTTGGAATGCCTCAAAAGCCACCAGTAGTATTTGATTTCCTGATGAGGATGGGATGGAAGCACTGGGGCAAAATGCTTCACTTAATCTCACTTTGTGCTCTGTGCCCCACAGTGTTTTGCGTTGTATGTATTATCTTTGAAATGATAATACAAACTTCCTGATTTCTTTTACAGAGCTCTTTGCCTTTTGATAAGGTTAGACCGGAGATGGACCAACTGGCTGAAAAAGATGGTGTTAACTTTCTTCAAACTAAAGTTAGTGATGCATTAGCTTCAGAGGACTGGCATGGCAAAAAGGATATCAACAATTATAGTGTAAAGATATGTTATATAACTATGATATTGAGGTTTTAAAACCAGAGGGGCGTAAGTGATATTTCACCAACTGCAAGTCCTTTAGTTTTTCACTAATAACTCTAAAATTACTTTTAAAACTAGATGTACCGCATAGCGGTATACAATATGACCGCCGCTCAGTCCTGTACATCCGTTCCGCGAAAAGAAATTATACTTCAATTTGTCTACATATTTTACTCCATCCCCCACTCTTGAAACTTTTATGCTTGTTTGGCATTCCTGAGTGTGTGTGTGCACAGAAAGTAGCCTACTGGTGCTGAAAAGGTGAATAGATTGTAGAATAGCCAAAGAAGATGTAGCATTGTTATAAAACCTTTAAAATCTCTAAACAATCACAAGTAGGGCAGTTCATCACAGTTCATACATTGCAACTGGATTGATGAAAGGTCGCTTACACCTGTAGGCTACATTGTATTTGGGAAAAGCAAAAGGTATCAGCATAATGTTATTTATTTATTTATTTATTTATTTATAAACAAAAACATCTCTGTCAGTTCCATTTCAACAGCTATCAAAAACAAAGGTCATTTTTGGATGGATGGATTTTTTGTGAATGTTCTTCTACATAAGATTTTAGTCATCTTTAGTTCATGTGATACTTTATTGTCAATGCACAAATTAAGTAACAGTAGTCTGAAACGTTATTGTTAATGCACAAATTAAGTAACAGTAGTCTGAAACGAAATGCTGTTTTACATTTAACCAGTGGTGCAAATAACTGACATGTCCAAATGGGCCTTGATGAAATGCGTCGCTAGACTTTTCATACACATTTTAACGGGCCAAAGTTGAAGAGCTGTTGTCCGTTATTGTTCGTGCAAATATAGGCTGATTCATGTTCCCTTGCATTGTGTAACTGAGGTCCATGGCTAGTCTGGCTTTCACCAGACCAAGCTCAATCTTTTAAGAAATCCAAAAATAAATAGCGGGCAGATCAGGCTGGGTTCACCCAGCTAGTCCATAGGCACCCGATATTGTTTAATTTTCCGATTGAGATATCCACGCTCTGGCTATTCTAAATGCAAAAATGCATCAGGGAGTTATGACAAAACTGTAACTAACAAACTAAATCCTAATAGAAAGCTGTTAGCTTCTCTAAGCTACAGGTAGGCTTATAAGGTAGGCCTATTTACAACATAAAAGGCTATGCTGACGACACAAATAAAATCTCCTTTGGAAACCAATGGCTCACGCCTTACAGTATCAAGCGGATTTAAACTGCCATATCGTGGCGAAAAGTTGTAATAAAATTCACGCAGCTCCATGAGTCAAGGAAAGCGCGAATGAAGTAGCTACTTCTAAATGGGACCCACTACACAGTAGCTTAAGGTGTGTTGCTAAGCCATAATGAAATGAAGGTGTCATTGTTTGGATACTTCACACACACACTGCTTTTTAATTTCACAGACTACAACTACCAAGCTGGAATCAAAGCACATCGATTCCCCTCTCACACCCTGCACGCACTTAAAACAAAATAAACAGGCGTCTCAGTCTCACGCATGTATAGGCAAAACTGTATCAGACCGGTGTAACGTTGGTTAATCTTCCATTGCACAGAATGATTTTTGTAGCACGTGCAACAAATGACAGTGGAAAGATACAATTACAGTGCTGCTATCAATTTGCTTGGTATAACCGCATTTATCTTTTTCTACAAATGCAATCAATCAAATTGGCCTCCATCACTCAACCAACGCTAAAGGTAGCCTAACATTACCTAGGTCCTTATTGATATTATAAGATTAACGTAGGCTACCTGCAGTAAAAACCAAGCATGTTCGATAAACATCCTCAGATTTATTTCGGCTTCAAGAAGAAATGGGAATTACATTTCATGTGAACATCATCCTATCCTTATTAGACGTTCTCTGCGGTAAACTACAGTCCGTGTAGGAAGCGTCTATTGTTTTTCCAACCCACTTTTAACTTCCAACAAAATTACGTCTCACTGCAACGATGCGCCATCTAGTGGACAAACGACTACTTATCGCCAATACTGGAAATGCAGCCATGATGATGATGATGAATATTTATTTTGGCTTTCTTTTAATCCTACTGAATTTGTAATTATGTATCGGCTGTTC
Organism: Alosa alosa; assembly: GCF_017589495.1. NCBI lineage: Eukaryota > Metazoa > Chordata > Actinopteri > Clupeiformes > Clupeidae > Alosa > Alosa alosa. The sequence continues at coordinate 26,364,360 of NC_063202.1, forward strand.
TAATACCGATCGTATGTGGGTGCCTGTGCGTGTGTGCATGTGTATATGTGTGCACTGCCATCTACAGGCCAATGAGTGTACAGTCACTAAATGTACACATAACCTAATTTTGACGAAATGATAGATGACGAAAAAAAAATGAAAAAAAACGTTGACAATCCCTATATGACCGCTTCGCTAGCGGCGGTCATAATAATGTTGTCCTTTTGACAGTAGAAAAAGCTGATCAAGAGCTTTGATATATAGGTTTGATATATATCTCAATTTTGCCAAAAATTTCATTTATGCCCCACTGGTTCTCACTCCTCAATGCAGTATCATAGAAACAAATAAGAAAGTATTTATTCAACATTTCAATGACACATGTTCTTGTGAAATAGGAAAATGTGAAACTGTGATACAACACATATATTGCTCAAGGGTTTTTGCAGTGTCTGGGGTCAGGTTATCATTTTAAAATGCACACTTCAATTTGTATCTCCTATCAAATGGATATGTCTATGTTGGGTTATATTCTCAAGATATCTATTGCTTTTCTCAGATTTCCATATTTTCAATTTTCACTTCAGCCACACTAAGAAGTTGCCAAACTTGCAGGCACAACGTATTGCAGGCATATACGCAAAAAAGTGACACGGCACACATTGCAATCCATCACCTCGGTGTCAGCCGTATATAGGTAACTTAACTCTTCCCTGTCAAGCCACGGCCAGTGCTCTGTGAGTCAGGCGAGAGGGATTCTGTATAGCTGTGCAGCCTCCACTCTCCTTAGAGCCTTCACACAAAACACACAAAAAGGTGTTATAGCAGATCCCTCCCTTGAAAACCAGGTTGATAATTTTCCTGATGGGTGGGAAGTGAATAGGGAGTCTTTATCATGCTGTGGTGCTGGATGTGAGAAGTCAGACTGGTGGCTATGTGGCCCTTTTGTTGGAAGTTCTTCAAGGCCAAGCCGTGACCTCCTTCTGTCTCAAGTCCTCTCAGCCTCCTTGGGCTAATGGCATTCGTCCAAATAACTACCAGTCTCTGAGTCATCACTGCATTATTCTGATCCTGACAGGGTGAAGCTGATGCCTGTACGGCAAAGATGTGATTGATGAAATTGTTGTATGTACAGTAAAGCCACAGTAAAGTTGGAGGAGTAAGATGGCTCAGATGGAACATTGCCTTTACTGTATGTGATTACTTCCTTTACAGTTTGATACAGAATGTGCAACAGATCTTGTTACGAAACCAAAAAGTAATAATGTTAGATAACCCCTGAAACTTTAAATTTCTCTCTCTCTCTCTCTCTCTCTCTCTCTCTCTCAGCTTTATTCAATATTCATAACTTGAATCAATATTTCTATACAAAAACATACCACTATGAATATACCCACCATTACAACAGCACAATATACATAACATGCAGTCTAACATCACATTAAGAAACAAGATAAATGGGCCCCAGCTGTGGCGCAACTGGCTGGGGCACCTGCACTGTACGCCGGCGACCCGGGTTCGATCCCGCCCCTGCTCTCTCTCCCATTCGCTTCCTGTCACTCTCCACTGTCACTATCATTAAATGCATAAAAAAAGGCCAAAAAATATACTAAAAAATTCACATGGAATGCATAAGCACAGCCATCCTCTAACCACCAGAAGGCTCTCCGACCACAAAAAAAAAACATTACTCACTTTAAGTGAACTTTAAATGCCATCCCAGCACTGTAGTAATGGTCTGAGGAATTGCAGTGCATGTCATGCTGTTCTCGTCAAGTTCCCCAGAGAAAATGTCAGTGGTTACTAAACAACACTGGATTAGGCATTTAGGATATGGCTCTTGTCCTGCATGTTCTGTTTTGGCTTGATGGCGTTATAGATTACAGTTGCTAGTGGGTACAGCAGGGTACAAGGGCATATGCCATCTGAAAAATATCCAGTGTTATATGTCACAGAAAGTATCCAGTGTTATATGTCACAGAAGAATTGTCTTTTTCACATAGAAAATAAAGAGATGTGGTATTATCCGTATCGTGTTCACTATCATCACCTCATTTTTTAACTGTTTTTGTTGGAGGCTTTTTTGTTTGACTTAAAATTAAGATACAATTAAGAGTATGTGAAAGTACATGACCAGTACATGAAAGAACATGACCATAGACATGACCATTGTTTTACATTGATGTGTGTATGTGTTATATCTAACATCACTTGTATGCTGACAATCAAAAACAATCTTTTTACATCAGGATATTCACCTCTGTTGGCTGGCTGGCTAACACTGGCACATTTACAGAAATACTGATTACCGTATTTTCCGGACTATGTGTCGCACCAGAGTATAAGTCGCACCAGTCAAAAAATGTGTCATGAAGTGGAAAAATACATATATATAAATATATATGTGTTCCACCTGAGTCGCAGGACCAGCCAAACTATGAAAAAAAGTGTGACTTATAGTCCGGAAAATACGGTAATGTATGTTGTCCTTATAAATAAATGAATGATGTGGAAAAAAGTCTGCTCTGTCAAAATTGTGTTTAGTCTAAACAGAGTGGAGCATGACAGGTATAATGTCAAAGAAGTGAGAATTATTCATTGATGGAAGCTGTATTTGTTAGAGCATAATCCGTATATCATTGTATGTCTGGACCTTGTTCTGTAAGCTTGTCGAGGATTCCGTTTGGAAAAACAAGACTTGAGTTAAAGCACCGATGCTTTCTGACTCTGAGGTACAGTAAGGATATTGGTATTATACAACTGTGACAAGCGCGTGATTACATTCTCAGTGTGACTCAGATTCACCTTGAATAGCACACATGACCACTGAAGACAAAGTCTTGTGAGGACAAGGAGGCATATTTAACTTCTTTCTCTGCCAGTTCCAAGGTCATTGATGATGTCCTCTGTGACTACCTCTCTCTACGTAAACCTTGCAGCAAATGTGATAAGACAGGATGAAAAATATTCTGCATGGAGACTGTCTTCAGGGCCAAAAGCAGTAGTGGAATGAGTGTAAACAACTTTTTTATCATCAGCAATTAAAGGCCAAAAGCAATAAATCAAAGAAGCAGAAAGTGCCACATGTATTAATGACTCCTTTCCTTTGGTTAAATTAATTATTTATAATGTATGGCCGGCCTATTGAATTCAGTTAGAGGTATTGTGTAACATTGTATCTTACAAGTTGCAAGATGCTCAACAAGTTACACTCTAATGGTATTGTATTCACAACGGAGTTGCTAGTGTTGAGTTTTGCCAACCTTATGTCAGGCAAAGCCTGAGAATATGTTAGAAATAGTGCTGTATGCAGTGCTGGCAAAGGTGTTTCAGGTGGATTTCATGGTGAAATTACAGATGGGGTCAGATCCCCTTTACAACCATCTTAGAGCAATGCATACATTTCTGAGTCTTTCTGAGCCTTCAGATGAAACACAACAATGGCACCCCTGCACTCTGAAACCCATTATTTCCAATAGCTTGTGCTACACAATAAGGTTTTGCTATTCAGCTTGCACACGTGCCATGGTTAACATTGTCAAAATGTATGGACCTGTAAAAGGAACTTATTGATATAACTTGGACAGGTGGATGTTCCTCACCTTTTCTGTTCAGGTTATTTGATTCATGACAGTTGCTGCACCATCATGTCTTTTACTACAGAGGGTTTTGGCGTGAAGGAAGACCAGCTGAAAGACTATGTCAGCTCCATGTCATGCATCTCCTGAGTTTTTTTTTTAAAATTATTATTACCTGATCCCATGAGATCATGTCCTGTTACATTTTCTGTATTTTTGTGGTTTGATATAAGACTTGACAAGTCCCATTTCAGTTTGTTCAGACATTAGCTTACTAATAATGTATATATCAATGTTTCATATCAATGCTTTGAAATGCACCCTCTGGTCTGATCTTGCTCCATTAACAAGCATCTTGGTTATCTCTGCTCTCTGCCTATGTAACGTAACGTAATAGTCATTTAGAATGCTGGTTATCTCTGCTCTCTGCCTATGTAACATAACATAATAGTCATTTAGAATGCTGGAAAGCTGCAGGAACAATAACCTCTTCGCTTTAAATAACATTTTTCGTTCAGCTTTGATAAAAGTTTCTTTCAAATTATATTACATTAATAACTTTCTTAATTGAATGTTCTGCTTTACTTGTTTGGCCCCTTTATAGACTGTGATTGTCAATAGTAGCTCTAAAATCAGAATATAAATCTTCATTTTCCAAACAAAACCGTGAAACCTGATGCTGCTCTTACTGTAGGAAATGGCCATACATATTTACAAAAGAGAGCAAAGTATCATTTTTCAACGTTTACCAGTGAAAAATGATCTGGAAAATACAAAATCCCAGTCTGCAGTGACATCCCTGCAGCAGTTCAGGCTATTGGTTCAGTCCTCGTGTTTTGAGGTTCTGAATTATAGTGGCAGATGGATGATTTATTGTTTTGCTTCCTACTTTATGGTCATTTTTATGTGAGAACAGAAATGGGCTTTGCACAATTGGAAGCTCCCTCTCTTTGGATCTCTGTAACCCAGAGACAGAGTTAATTCACATTTTATGTGAGCAGCTGTAAAATACATGCCATTCCAAAACAAAGGAGTGGCTCAGCTGGTTTGCTTTAGGCATTTCAGACATCGCATATAGCGTAGATGCACATGTGAAGAGACTCTCATACAAAAGAGCTGCATGCCACAATGTATCCTCCATGTTTCTATCCCTCAAACAGCTGCTGTTTAGAAAGCAAGTCAGGTACATCACAATCTCAAGCAAAACTGTATTTTTGCTGCTCTGTATATCAATGCATATATTCTATCCATCCTATTTGTACAGGCAAGTCCTGACAAGAACTTTTCTTCAAATGTCTTTACCTAATGGTAAACAGGCAAATATGTTTGCCTTTCGGAATGGATATAATGGATATATTTCTATTTATTCGTAGAAAAACTCCAGTCACTAAGATGGTTTGTCATCTCTGTCTTGTTTATTTTCAAGGTGGCCTTAGCCTTTCTTTATCTGTTTTTATGTAGATGTAAAAAGGAGAGAGTACCCTTAGTGAGACCCCCACGTCTCCCCAAATGTAGCTGGCTGCCAACAAGAGAATGGGTACAGCAGAGATGAAGTATGACGTGCCTAAAGATCTCCTTAATTAGGCTCCCATTCATTCCCTTAGATGAGGTGCTGGAGCAAAGCTTCATCTGGGCTCCCTCTGTTGAGATGAACGGGACTTGGAATATGATCCCCCTCTCTTAGAAGAACATGGAGCACAGTCCACTACCAATAATTCGATCTAATGGGATGGCATGTAGTTATGGTAACATTAGGGGAAGCTCTGCAGCAGCCAGAAGGAAACAAAAGGAGAAAGCAGAAAGAAAACAAGATTTCCGCTGACCCTTTTGCAGAAGATGTTATGAAAGAGAAGAAGAGAACCTCTTGGCAACAAGAAATCTAAAGGACACACTGAACAGGATTGTCTGCTCTGACAGCTATGGGATGCAAGAGGACTGAGAAGACTGAATCATGCTGGAGTAGACAGAAAGCTGTCCAGTCACATGCACTCTTTCAAATGGTTTTATTGATCTCACACTTCATTTGGGACTTGACATGCACAGTGTGCCTTGTTCTGTACCTCCAAAAGCACAGCAGGCTGGACGCTTCAACGATTAAATTCTGTTTCTGGCTTTTTGTAATAGTTTGAGGACCAATCACTCTCAGAAAATCACATGTCTTTTATAACTGAACAGGTGAGCAGTCATCAGTGGCTAAATGACAATTGTGCATCATTGAGTATTCACTCCATTTGTCCTTGTTATATGTGTAATTGTGATACACTTACTCCAACAAAGTCCATTTGCTTGAAGTGGGCTCAAATGGCGTCACTGCATACTAAGACAAGCAGAAACACAAAGAGAAGATAATGTCTTTGTGTTCATGTTCTCTGATATTAGGAGATAATGCATTCCAGGATTGCACAGAGAGGAAAAATAACATGGAATGCCAGGGATAGTCATTAACCTACATGGACCTACACAAAGTGCTTCTCATGACCAGAGTAGTAGCAAAAGCTCATGATGACACACCCACAGCTAAGAAACCTTTGAGCACACAAACAACCCAACCATCGCAGCGAGGGCCCGCCAAAATCTCTCTCTCTCTCTCTCTTTCTATCTCTCTCTCTGTCTCTCTCCACATGCCATTCCACTGAAAAGTTATCCAAATTGAAAAAGTCTACTGTTACTCAACATACTGAAGATACTGTATATGAGCCATTAACACAACAATGTGCATTAAACAGCATACATCATTTATTAGGCCCCCAATTTTTTATAGTCACTGAATTGGTCATTTATTCTGGGTAAATCTTGCATAACCTTAATAAGATGGGCCAACTATTTGGTTATTAAGGCAGCACCAAGAATAAATGATCGATACGATATGTATCCTTGGTTAATAAAGGGTTAACAAATGATCTTATTGAGCATTAATACAGACAATGGTAATCCATTAACATTTTACACTTGAAATAGTGTTTGGCATGACGTTGAGACATCTTGATTCTTTACTACAATAATCTCACTTTGCAGGATATGGATGCCTTTGTTGAGGCTAAGGATGCAAGGCAACATCCTTTATTCAGAGCCGAAGGTCTGTGACACGAGACAGAGGTGTCTGCGATCATCCTCATCTTAGAGTACTCTCGGCAATCACCTTGTCTGCTCGTCACTTTGGAACCTTGCCAAACAAGGTTAGCGTGTCACTTTGATGATGGAAATCTATTTCAAAGGCTTTTAGAGACAGATGTGTAAGCCCCTTTTCTGCTCGCGTGAGCTGCAGCGCTATGTGCGCGGCCCACTGCTCTTTTCACTTCCTGCCAGCCAGCCAGAAAATGTGTCCAACCGAGCTGCCTGTGCACTGTATGTACATCTGAACTAGAGAGACTTTGTCCAGCTCCTCTGTCGTATGTATAGATTTGCATTATGGCTTTGTAAATGCATTCTTTTCTCCTGAAGTAGCTCAACTAAAGCCATAAGGTATTCAGGGGTGAACTGCCAAACATCAGTGCTATAAAAAGTACAGCAGAGGTCACCATCCTGTGTGTGTTTCAGAAGGATGTTGTTTAAAAATGCATGACTTAGTGTCTATTCCGCATTCTTGGAGTGAATAAATGCCCAGAGAATAAGTGCTGAGGCTTTGTAGGTATCTCTCTATTGTGTGGCGTCACTTTCCTACTTCTTGGGTCAGAGCATACCACAACCGGGACCAATTCAGATATCTCTCTGATGGAAAAGGCCAGGTGAGGGAACACTCTGAGTGCAGCAATCATTGGATTCTGTATTGCTGTTTTTAAAAGTGATTTGTTTACTGCATTCTGTAATGAATTTAGAAAATGTATTAAGCAAAATCTACCATTCATAGCACAGAAGTATTTTCAATTCTGTACATTTATATTTATATTTTATATTTGTACACACACGCATAGTGCATACATAGTTTGTCATTGTCTGGTTTCTAGGCAACAGCTGCTCAGGAGATGTCATCCTGGCTCACAGGCAGATTTAAATTAATTAGTAGTGCATGCAATTTAGTCCATGCAGGTGTGAGTGACTGGAGAGATGTTGTTTGAAAGAATGCTGGAACTTGTTTTGTTTAGGATAGCTCTGTACATCTGTTTTTATCCAAAATACTCTCAAGTTGTTTTGAATTTTGTTTATGTAAATTTGTAATATATGTTTGCCTGGTGGACAACTGACTGGAGGGCTGCGAAAGAAAGAACGCCCATTGCATCCTAATAAACCATTTCATTGTGACAGATATGGAAGAATATTAGACTCAAAAGTTTTGTATGTGTGTATCACGTTTTGAAAGTGTAGAAATTATTTGTAACTGTAAAAATGATCTGTACAAGTAATTGTCAATATCACAAATATGCCCTACAGTTACAAATCTATTCTACGGGTACGGATCGGTTTTACAGCTACAAATCATCCTACAGTTAAAAATATTTTACAATTACAAATATATTCTACAATTACACATCAATATTCTACGCACAAAAAGCTGCTCTACAGTTACAAATCTTTTCTACAGGTGTACAGACCTTTGCACCACCTTAGGGATGAGAAGCGTCTCATATGTATTGTGTGTGTGTGTAACAGGATTTGTAACTGTAAAAATGATTTGTGATTTAACAAAAAAATAACACGAACA